>NW_011887846.1:259267-319668 GCF_000806365.1 Fopius arisanus
AAATTAACCGCCTCAGAGGAGTGAACCAATGAGGAATAAGTGTGATAGAGTTTCGAGATATCGATAGTCTCGATGCTTGTCCTTTTTGTACTAGAACGGAAACAAACGCGCCCTATAGCGCGTTCTAATTACAAAAACCATAATTGAAAATTTAAAAATTAAATGAGTTCTGAATTCAAATTAGCCGCGTCAGATGACTGAACCAATGAGGAATAAGTGTGATAGAGTTTCGAGATATCGATAGTCTCGATGTTTGTCGTTTTTATGACAGGAAGATAGGATAAGAGGACTGTCCTTTTTATAGTAAGACAATAGGAAAATTATTTTTTTTTTCTGTGGTCTATTTCTTCATGAATTCATTATTTCTTGTGGTCTGACTTTTGCATTGCGAATACACAATATTCGGGTTCATAATGGAATAAAAATATCGACATTTCTATTATCCAATTTCGTTTAACCGAAAATTTTAATCAAAATAAATAAATTTTTGGGAGATTTTTGGTGAGATTTTTCTGGAAGATTTTTGTTTAGGGAAATAACGCCTAGGACCCATTTAAAAATATCATAAAACGAAAAAATGTCTAAAATAAAGGGGGAAAACTGTTCGTTGAATCGGAGACACGGGAAGACCGAGGCATGATGGGAAGAGCCGATGGTGTGAAACACCCCCTAGTACGTCAGGCCCAAAACAAGGACCCCACAGAGTGAGTAGAGAGTCAGAGGACAATTAGACTTTTGGGCCTTGACCTCCGAACACACTCCCTCGACCCCCCCCCCCCCCCACCCCCCCCCCCCCCCCCCCCCCCCCCCCCCTCACACATCATCGTTTATATATTGTCGGTATATTCTTATCGCATAATTTATGAAGCTTGAATCATATTTTTATTATATTTGACTTATTAAATAATATTCTTTAAATAATCGATAAAAGTTATCACTATAAAAATAAAAATATTGCGGTAGGACAATATAAAAAATAAATAAACCTTTGAATTATGATTGAATGTGTGATATCTTTACGGAACACTGAGAAAAAACATCCTAGAGTTGAGTATCTAGATCGGTTTCATCTAATTCGATTTTAAATTACATCAAATACTTTGGACTTGGCGCAAGAAATTGTCCGTTTCATACTCAAAATCCAGAAACAATCCACTCTATTTATTTTTTGAATTTTATTTTACTTTTTAATTTTTTTCTTTGCACGTAAATGATGTAATTCCTGCTACAATTATTTTTTTTTGTGATTTTCAGAATTTCTATTATTTATACATATTGAATAATTGGAAAGAATGTTTATGTACTTTCACTTGAGGGAAAGAGAGAGACTATGCAAGGACAAGAGACTACATATAAAACAAAAACCGAAGACTGTAATACATCATTCATCTCTGATTTGTATTCTGTGCCACTTAAAATTTGATCATGAATATATAAATGACGTTAATCTGATATTACTACATTAATATTAATAATGTTAAGACATTTTTTTTCTCACTGTATAATTTTTACGAGTCCCACCCATCCCACTTCTCCATCCCCTGTATTGCATTCCTATATCTGCCAAAGTAAAATTTCACTAGAGGAAAAAAATCTTTGGTCAGATACAGTCACATCTCTTTACCGAGTACTCGAGAATGAAACCAAAAAATTAAAAACGTTAAAAATTGGTACCAGTGAGGGTCGAACTCATTACTCTCCGCACATCACTCTGACGCCTTAATCACTTTGTTTTTTAATCTTTTTTTAATTCCGGTCAACGATCTCTTCATAGTATAAACAATAGTAAGAACTAGTTTGAAAAATATGAGGAATTAATTTCCTCTGTACTATGTTTATATTTATTATAATTACTCTATATCATTGGGTTGACGGAGGAAGATCCTGAACATCTCATTCTAAGATACAGTGGTCTAGACGAAATTCGATGGAAAATCCTCGGGACCCCATGCATGCAAGAATTACACGTCGATAGGGACGGGATCGATGGGCTCTACGAGTTAGCCCGTAGGTCACAGATCATCGACACCATCGACTAGACGGATGCGCTAAGCAGGGCGTAAAATGGCCGAAAGGTTGATTACACATCCTGATATATCAAGACCGTTTAAGTTATAACAAAGAGTCAAAGTCTATATCATTAGAGACTATATTATACCTGAACAATTAGGCTAATGCCATTGGTTGACGGTGAAATATTATTAATAATATTTTTCATCATAAGATTAAAAACTGTAATATCGTGATGTAATATTTTATCGCTGCGGTATTTAGAGTGGTCACCACAAAAATTTAATGCAGAGTCACTTACCGGTGTTAAAACCGCGAGGGCAGAGATTATAATTATATTAATGAGATACAACATTGTTTTTCATTACTTTTGGATCACGGAGAAAAAAAGAGGACTGAACTCTCGTTGGAGGTCTTCCGATTTTATACTAAAACGCGTGGAAAAAACTGGGGACAATTCGTAGAAGAGTGGGTAGAGTCCAGTTAACGGTTTCGATAATATTTTTCATGTTTTGATGAAAAAAAAAAACCGAATCGTCAACAGTTTTGTGGATTAATTCCGTTATGCGACGAATTTTAATTTCCCCCGAGGACAGGGACGGGGTGAATAATTAATTCCATGTGCTCAATCAAGTGTTTATTTAGTCGGTAGTATTTATTATATCTCGTGATTATGATAGGTTTAGAAAAAATGTCAATCGATAGAATTCAGAAACAATTCTCAAATTTACTATTGACTGAAATTTCTATGAATTCATTCAATTTTTATGGGATAATCAGACAGAATTCAGGAATTCATTCCGAATTTTTGGGCGTTGATTTTTTTACAGTCTGGGAAATATTCAGAAGTTCCTGTTGTCAAACCAATGATGTCTCGAGGAACGTTTTGATTTCAGTTTTGGCGCAACTCCAGGCTTCAGCCAAATGGTGCATTTATTTTCAGGATTCATGGGACTTCCTTTGGGGCAATTGAAGACATTTGCGAATTCCTGAGTATTAGAGACACTTCCGATCACTCGGAATTCCGCTGGACTATGGGTATCGAAAGCCTCTGCCTTCAGTTTGTCGAATTGCGGAGTTGATACGTCGCAATATGTCTGAAAACAATTCAAATCACAAAAATAATTGTCAATTGTCAATTAAAAAAATAACAATTCCCATAATTAATTTATAACTCAAAATCACAGAAAATTATTGATGATTCATTCAATTTTTATGCACAATTCATTCATTAAATTTCCCTCTTCGATTTTTATTTATGAATAAACGAAAGAAATCATTATTTCAGTAATTATAAATGAACAGTTACTTTTCGTGATTAAATTTAATTGACCATTCATGGAATAAATAGCACAATGGTAGTCCGAAAGAATATATCCCTCAACAAATTGGAAGCTCTATTGATGCTTGAAGTGTTCTGTATGATTTTCTGAATAATAAGTGTCTGGAATAGTTCCCCCAATAATTATAAAACTAAAATTGAGCTAATCCCCATGTTTACATGAAGGATTGGACTTGATACTAAGAGACGATAATCACAGCGTAACACCAAACTGAGTCTAGACTCTAGAATATGCCCTTCGCCAGGAGTCTATTTTCAGATATGCTGATACAAATATCAACAAACATTTCAAATTCTTAATTTAATTACAAAATCGCTGCAGGAAGGACAGCCGCGTGTTTACACCGATATCAATCGTCTAAGTTAACGCAAAAGGTGATTAAGAGTCTCCTTGGTGAATGGCACTGCTTCTGTGTGAGCAAACAATATTATTACTCTTTGGGTTGTCCCTGGTCTTTAAACGCACCGACATGTGTTGTCGTTGGGGCCAATAACCGCTACGTCCTCGTCGTGGCCCTGGGTAATGCAAAGAGCGGTATATAAATTTCAACGTATGAAGGAAACTATTTGTTTCGCCTAAAAACGGTTCGCAGATTTAGAACCAGAGGGTGAAAAACTATCGACTCAAGTGGAAGTCAAGGTCAATTTCTAAGAGGGAGGGGGCGGAGAGGAAGTACTGGACATTTATAATAAAAATATTTTCTTCCCACCATTAAATCTGGCAATCGTTGCGTAAATACTCCATAGAATTTGCTAATGCCAAATATATTAGCTTGTGGTTGGTAAATATTATTGGCTAATGAATTTTCTTTTCTCAGTGTCTGGTCTTGCTTCTCTAGTCATCTACCTAACCCGGGTCTGCCTCAACGTTCGACGTTCGACTCATATCGGTATAGTGCGCCGGTATGAAACGATTTCAGTAAGAGAGTTACGACTTTGTAATCTCGCGCTACTTTAGGCGGACCAATAAGGAAGCATGGCTTCATGATTTCGAGATTTTCGAGATAATCGATTGTGTCAAGCGTGTTCCTTTTAGAATAGGATGGGTTCCAGTGGTGAAAGGATTCTATTTTTTCGGCAATCTAAATATATGTTGTGAAATAGATGACTTTTTCCGTAAAAAGAATAGTCTAGCATCAACCAATAATTATATTAGAGTTTATTATTAAAAAAATCATAGGGAACACTTGAGGCATCAGCAGAGCTACCAATTTGTTGAGGGACCTATTCTTTCCCGTTGTTAGCTGAATTTATTTTCTATGATTGCAGAATGAATCATGAGAAGTGGAATTTTTAAAATAATAAATACAAACCCCTCCAAGAGATATGAAGAACATCTGCTCGTCAGTGAATTTTTCAAACCCAGGGAGTTTAAGCTCTCCATTTGGTTTTTTAATCATTCTCATTTTCTTGTAGGCATTAACGACAGATTGAAGACCTGTGATGTCTGCTATATTTTCACCTAGGGTCAGCCAACTCATTGAAGGTTCCCCTGATAAAAGTTTATTTTCCCTTTTTAAATGAAATTGCACCACCGGAGGGAGTGTCTGCCCTTTGTAATAGTTATCGTACTGATCGACGATGCATTGAGCTCTCTGGAAGTACATCTTCAACATCGCTTCATCTAGCAGCGGCTCTTTGGCATTCGCTGCCTTCTTGACTCCTGGAGTAATTTTTAAAAATGGAATGAGAATTCTGGAGAATGAAAAACAGAGTTCAAAGGATTAAGGATTAGACTCAAAATTTTCTTTTTTATTTTTGTTCTTTTCATGATTCTTAAAGTTCTGTTTTTATTCAGAGGGTGAGACGTGATGGAATCAATTGTCAGAAGAGAGAAGAATTTAATTTAGGAAAAAACTCCATTCGGAAGAAGAATGGAAAAAATATTTTATTTCAAACCCTGAAGTGCTTACCCGTGTCGTCAAAACCGTGACCCATCTCGTGTCCAACAACACCTCCAGCAATCCCGTAATTCACGTAACTGAAAAGATTCAAATCGTCTTGAGACTGGCACAAATAACTGAAATAATATATCCAAAAAGGAATGAGCAATTTGAAAATTCCAATGTAAAAACACTCAGAATCTTTAAATCGACTTCTACCAAAACTTCACTAGAACATGTTTTTACTTCCCATAGAAAGAATTGTCTTTAGTTGATCTTTCGATTTTCAAATTTTGATTGCGAATCATTCGGAATGTTATGAAATGTGACGAAATTATGCTTTTAAGGTGGTTGTCGCGCGACAGTCTCTGTAAAAAGTTTATCCGCTGTAAAACGGGCCAGTTTAGAACACAATCTTTTAGCGGTATATAGTCTCACTTGATTGATTGCATTGTGCATGGATAGCTAAAGCATAACTATATATTTTCCATATTAACTATTTTCAATTATATAAATTTATGAATTTCCGATAATTATATTCCGTAAACCAAACGGTCAATCGATTTGATTTTTTTTTCTGTATTTCCTCCCACGATGTATATTCCACGTTTTTTTTTATTTCTGAAACTGTCGAGCCGTTGATTTTTAAAAAATTCTAATCGGCAAAACTCCATTTAAACACGTGTTAAATCACTCGAATTTCAAAAATTTATATCTCAAGTTCAAAACGGTCAATTGCAAACGAAAAAGGCTCATTTTGTTGCTAATTTTTCAAACTATTCACCATAAAATTTTTAACGAAAATTGTCGAAAAAAAATTCTACGCGACAACAACCTTAAGGTGCTATCTGTAAATATGTGTGTGGAGATTTAGATTTTCCATCATTAACTTTTAGAAAATTCAATATAAATACTTTTGAAATTGACAGATAAACATTAAAAATGTTAGCTTATGATTACTTTGAATGAGTCTCAGTTCATTTCACTGCATTTATTGTTTCAGCTCGAACGTTCCAGTCGTTCCTGATATATAACCATTTGTTTAAATTTCGCTCTTCTTCATTGCCGCATCAATAATGACAGGAATTCAATTTTTTTTCGAAAATATTCATCTTGATGGACTCCTTCTAGATCAACCATCTCATAATACAGATTTGATCAATTGCGTTATTGTTGAATATGTGGACATACAGCATTATCAGCGCAACTGGATTATCTTGACCAAGTAATGACATATAAATAATTAAATATTTAAAGAAGACACCCATATGTAGCCAAAATTGATGGTTTTTCATTGTTCTAGCAAAGTGACTATCGGATAAACGTGAAAAAATATAACGTTTTTGCTTTTTGCCATTATTCAATGAGTCACAAATTTTCAAAGTGATGCGAACATTTATCCGTGTTTTTTCTAAATTTTTGGAAAGAATCACGAAACTGTGGCAAAAATGCGTGAAAGTCATCGCACCATTACGAAACTTTGTGAGGCATTGAATAATGACAAAACGCAAGAAAGTTATATTTTTTTGCATCTATTGCTTGGGTATGCAATAAATGTAATTTAAGATGTGATGTGATTTGAGTGAATGTAGAGGGCAGATTCAAACCGAGTTCCGACGTGTGTTAGTCGTAATCATTGTAATCGCTTAGATCACATAGTGAAGGTAATAAACTTTTATAGTTAAATATCTATAAACTATTGGTGGGATTACTTATTTACTTGCTGTGGTTTTATTTACAGGATAATGCTAAAATGAAATTTGGGTCATAATTAAAAGGGACCGAAGATAATCTTTGGCTCTAACTCTAGTTCTTGGGAAAAACCGCGCCAAGTTGGTCCTTCCTCTACTGATTTTTTTATTTTCATTATTGAATCCTTCTAATCGAGTCGTAGCACTATTCTTGGTGTTTTCATCTACATTTTCCGAGTTTTTTTTTTATTTCTAGGAACGCCATATTTTGGCAAAATACGAGTTTCTTACGGAATCAATTGAGCGAAACTTTTACTTGGCTCAGTTTTTTTTTACAAAAACAGTTTTTGTCATTTTGGGCCTACACGGTTCGAGGTATTTCGATTCGGGCGAAATTGTTTTTGTGGTTCTAATTTCATATTAAGGACAAGATCTACTGCGCACTTCATGCGTCGAATTTGAATTTGGCGGTTCGAATTACCCAATGAGGAATTAGTCCTACGCGTTACGAGATATTTCGACTCGGGCGAACTTCATTTTTGTGTTTTTACTTGCATAATAAGGATCCCCCACTGAGGGGACAACACAATATTTTGGAAATATTGCCGCTTATCCGTTATTTCGTTAAAAAAATTGTGCGCACGACAACTCAATAAAAAATTAAGATATGAGATATTCCATTTTTTGTGTCGCCTTTTTTTGAAGATAACAGTACAAATTATTCAATTAAATTTCTTGATATGATTACTCACTCGGGTACGTTGTGACCGAAAATCGGAGGTTGAAAATCAGCTGCCGGTACATCTACGGAATAAAAAGCAAATAATAATAAATGTGAAATATTCAATTAAACAAAAACGTTCTATTTTTGCTTCCGAATTGATAAATTGTAATTTCAATTACAATTTATCTATAGAATGTTCTAAAACGCGAAAAACCGATATTTAACCATACGCATATAGCATATGGTTAAATTTCTTCTACCAGATAACCTCGGGCAATTGTCGATTATACTTTTCCTCTCGTATACCCTTTCGGGTCTTTACGATTTGTTCCCTTCCCACCTCCCAACCTCCTGTACCGCATTTGCCGGAGGGAGGGAAAAACCTCATTCGAGGGGAAAAACCTGCCCTGGTACAGTCGTCCTTTTGACAGGACTACCGGTCGACAGTGAAACTGTGAGATTAGAGCACTATAAATTTTGACCGCCGGTGCCCGGGATCGAACCCGGATCGTTGGCATGCTAGTCTAGCACTCTAACCGCACGGCCACTACCGTCGGTTAATTGTCGATTATACATTAATCTGATCAATAATTTGCCAAAAAATCTAAAACATTTGAATTGTGGCTATATATGGGCGAAGAACATCCGTGCACTCCGTGCGCCGGATTTGAATTTGACGGTTCGAGTTGACCAATGAGGAATTAGTCCTACGCGTTCCGAGATACTTCGACTCGGGCGAACTTCATTTTTGTCTTTCTACTTTCATAATAAGGACGATACCTATCGCGCACTCCGTGCGCCGGATTTGAAATCGGCGGTTCGAGTTGACTAATGAGAAATTAGTCCTAGAACTTCATTTTTGTGATTGTACTTTCATAACAAAGAACGATACCACAGCGTTCAGGGCTACCCAGGGTCACCAGGGGGATGCAGCTGCTATGAACACCACAAAGATCATGTATGATCTGGTCTCCATCTTCAACTAGTTGCGCCCGATTTGTTGGTTAGTGGCTAGTCAAGGTATCGAATAAATTTTATCAAAAATTTAGTTGGTATTGCTTCCCCTTTCCAAAAAAGTTGATCGAATCCAGCTAAAATCTCAAATCGTTCTTTCACCTTCAAAAAATCTTTGGATTCAATATAATCCCAATAGATTCCTCGGTCTCATATAAAAAAATAAATTAAATAACCAAATCTCAAAATTATTTAAACAATTACTATAGTAAATATATTTACCCAAAGTATTTATATCAAATCGGTACACAGCGTTGAGGGCGAGGGCATTTAGATGCCAGCTGCAAAAAAATCAATCACTCAATTCTAAAAATCGAGTAAAATATGATTTTAATAATTTTACTCACGTGTCTGGATCTTTATACCCTAGAAATTTGCGGATCGCCAATTTTTTCTCGTACCTGTCGTAGCTCAAAACGTTGTCTAAGAGCTCATTGCCGATTGTCAGCTGCAGGTAATTAATTATCATTAACAATTTTCCCAGAGCAACACTAATTGCTAACTCACCCCCTTGTAGTAATTAACAACAGCTGTTGTATTTTTGTACCAATCCGGAAATCCCATCAGAGTCTTCATATTCTCGAGTTTTTCTAGTGCAGATTCTCTTGCCTCTGGAGTCAACCATTCCGCGCTCTTTATTTGATGCTTCAGCTCTGCTTTTATATTTTTCATCATTTCGGTTGCCTGAGGGTTGATAACAATTATAAATAGTTGTATCGAGTGATGGTATAAATAAATATTGGTATAAATGGAATATTTACAGCTTTTGCCGTTTTCTCTTGATAATATTTATTCACAAAAGCATATGCTGCTGCGTTCGTCATTTCCATTTTCTCCACACACTCGAACCATCTGCAACCCAATTCCATTCAATTCACAGAAATCGAGAATCTCAATTGTAATTTTAAAAAATAGAGGAACATACTTTGGAGGCCTTGCAGTAATTCCGATTTCATTTTTAGCCAAATTGAAAATTATTTCCTCTAGTTTTTTTGTTGTGTACCCCATGTAGCGACTCACGAATTTCCAGTGGATGTAGTTAACTGTAAAAATAAAAATATTTTTAATTTCCATTGAGTCGTTCCCAAATTTTGGAAATTGACAGTTCAAAAACTTCAATAACTGATAAATTATTTTGAAAAATTGAAAGAATTCTGTTCTATTCCTAATTTTCGTCAAATAATCCCTATTTTTTAAAAGTATTATTTTAAATTATTTAAAGTAATTCTAGTTTTTTGTCATTATCAGGGATTCTCCAATTTTTAATAATTATAATAACTACTATTTGCATGATAATTATTATTACTAAATATTTAAGGGGATCCCTTATGACAGAAAAAAGTTTGAATACGATTTTTAATTTTTTCTATTACAAATCAATTAAGGTTACAATAAATAAATGATAAATAAATTTTTATTTTATTACCTATTGTTCTTTTATCCGTGGATCGTAATATTCTCCGCAGCAAAAGGAAATATCGTTTTTCACTTATCGAAATTGTTACGTCGCCATTAATTTTCGTATTAGTGATATCAAAGAATTGTTGAATAACACTTCTCCAGTCGATCTAATGAATATAAATATATAAATATAAATATAAATATATGGATAATAATGGGAAGACTTATGACCGAAACAGCCCCACACGTGGATCAGCCCCACAGAGAAAAAGGGCCTTATCTGTGGGGCTGACCTCACACCCTGGACGAACTGGTGACCACTCAGACTCTTTAATGAAGTCTCGAGCAAGCAACATTGGACATTAACAACCTAGCTTACATTATATCGAGTCTTTAACTAAAGTTTAATTGTTAACAATAAATGAAAGATTGAATCATCCAATTAAATTGTTGGCGATATAATTTAATTTACAATAATTCATGAATTAATTGATGAAATTACTACCTGAGCTTCGGGTTCTTTCATTGATTTAGCTCTTGCATTCCACCATTCGACAAGAGAATCGAGGGAAGAGTCATCATCTAGATCCTCCTCACCCGCCGTGTCTTTTGATTTCCAGGGTTTACCCTTGAATGCCTGAGAGGAAATATAATTCAGATTTTATTGAACGAATTTATTGATGAATCTTAATGAATTTATGAGCATCCATTCGGCGAGAATTATGTACCTCAGAGATTGACTTCTCGAATTTTAAGAGATTGGTGATGTCATTTTCCAACTGCTCCTCTGAAACGTCAGCTTTCGTGTGATCGATGAACAATTGCACGACACTTCGAAGGGTTTGTTCATAAATAGCGCCTGCTGTATAATTCCGGTTTTCTACGGGGATATTTTTCATCAGTGGTATATCAGGAGTTGCAATCTGAAATTATGAGAAATGAGTATATTTTCTTTCACTCGTATACCCTTTCGGGTTTTTCCGATTTGTTCCCTTCCCACCCCCCAACCCCCAGTACCGCATTTGCTGAAAGGGAGGGAAAACCTCATCTGAGGGAAAAACCTGCCCTGGTACAGTCGTCCTTTTTGACAGGACTCCCGCTCGGCAGTGAAACCGTGAGATCAGCGCTATATATTTTTGACCGCCGGTGCCCGGGATCGAACCCGGATCCTTGGCATGCTAGTCCAGCACTCTAACCGCACGGCCACTACCGTCGGTGAGAAATGAGTAATATTTTTAATGAAAATTATTGTAGTTCAGTAGAAATTTTTCTTTATCACAAATTATTGCTAGGAAGACATCCACACACTTCGAGCTTCGAAACTCGACTAATTAAACAAAGGTCCCAGAGACTCTGGGACGAACCTACAAAGGTCCCATTATTTTACTGGTCTTTAGGCTGAAAACCGAATGTCGGTAATGGGGAGAATAAGGCCCTCAATATTGGGCCTTGGAAGCTGTACTGATTCCTATAGTGTTCACCATTACCTTCCAAACAAAGAACTCTAATACTTTTTTGGCGGAAGTTTACGATTGAAAAGTGATTCGAAAAAAAAGTGAATTTAGAAAATTAATTGTTGAGTTTTCACGTGTGTATCAATCACCAGTGTGAGTATCTGATAGTTGATAAACACGTGATAACAACGATTAATTTTCAAAATGAATTTATGAATTTTTAACATTTATAAAAATTATACATCTCCAGTCATATTATTAATATGGGGCCTGCGGCGCACTCCATGTGCCGAGTTTGAATTCGGCGGTTCGAGTTGACCAATGAGGAATGAATCCTACGCGTTTCGAGATATTTCGACTCAGGCCAACTTCATTTTTGTGTTTCTACTTTCATAATAAGGACGAGACCTACTGCGCATTCCGTGCGCCGAATTCGAATTTGGCGGTTCGACTCGACCTATAAGAAATTAGCCCTACGCGTTTCGAGATATTTTGACTCTGACGAACTCCATTTTTGTGTTTCTATACTTTCATAATAAGGACGAGACCTACTGCGCATTCCGTGCGCCGAATTTGATTTTGGCGGTTCGACTCGACCAATAAGAAATTAGTCCTACGCGCGTTTCGAGATATTTCGATTCTGACGAACTTCATTGTTGTGTTTCTACTTTCATGATTAGGATTATAAATTTATAAATCCATATCTTTAGAAGGGAGGGGTGAGAAGTCGCGTACATCTACAAATCATTCATCATAGAAGATAAAGCGACATGAAGTTGGTAAGTTCATACGTGAAACCTACACGGAGAGAAATATTTAGTAAAAATTACGGAACTTTCAGTTCACTTACCGATTACGGAGTTGATTCGAAAAATTTAAGTGACGGTATCTCTATTTTTCACCGATAATTCAGATAAAAATTACGGAACACCGCGAAAAAATTCCGTGACTTTAGATAAAAATTACGTGGCAGTTCCGTAAAATTTCCGCCAACCACATTTCGCTCCAGAATTACGGAAAATACACGTAATTTTTATTGAATATTTCTCTCAGTGTAGGTTGTAAACTACACATCAGGAAACTTTTGGAAATGGTGGTATTGTTCATTTACATTTCCCGAATTTTCCAATTCTCTCGATTTGATCAAGAGCCATCGCAGATAATATATCGAATTTCGCGTGTAACGTTAAAAAAAATAGCAACTCCGTTAAAAAAAAATCCATAATAATGTTAATTATCCTCCCAAATACTCCCGCATTTCATTTTCATGACGTAATCATCGAATACGTGATCCAAAATAGCAACAAGAAAATGGGAATCACAGAAAAAATGACTAACGGTGTATTTTTAATCAATAGAATAATTAATTAAATAACTGAATAATTCAGATAATTTATATGGCAATGAAAGTATAGTCGAGGGAAATACTCACTAGGATTTTCCCTTGGGAATCATCATCCCTCATTTGTCTGGACGGTATTATGTCGTAAAAAGTGAATTCTCCCATCAAACGCGCGTAATTCGCCTCTATTTCTTGCCAGGAAAGATCATCGTCATTCCATTCCTCAGCATCCATGATCATTGGCCATCCCCCATTTTGCATGATGATGGATTCCAGAGGTCGTATTCCTCTCGCCTCCCGAGTCTCTGTTTTTTTTCAATCAATTAATCAATTAAATAAAAATCAAACTCATTAATAAACTCCACTTATTAACCCCGCGAATTCCCTTCTTCAATCGGAAATTTCTCCGGATCCATGGGAGATACGAAAATTATCATCGGAACCTTTTTTGTAGGACATAAAAAATTCTAGGAAAAAGGTTATTTCAACTATTTCGATATATCCCATAGATTCCGAGAAATTTCGGGAAGAATCACCACTCTTTTGCGAAATGAATTACCAATTTGGGCTTAATGCAATCTAATTACTCGGGACAATTAATTAAGAATAATTTAGGAAATTTAGTAATTACCTGAATCCATGCAAGATCTAAACCATTTTTTTGCTTGTCGAACCGGAAGAATATCCTCTGGACTAGGCTCTGACTGCAGTGTATCTGAATAATTCATTTATTTAAAATTTTTCAATTTATTTATTTTCTTTTTCAGGAATTCCTTGATGCATTAATTATCTCAATGACTAATTACTGATTTCTATTAATTTGAGGGATTGTCGATTGGTTTGCAAGGATTTTACCTCGGATCCGCTGCTGGAGAGTGTAATAAAAAACTCTGTAGTGACTCCAACTGGGTTCATACGGTGGAATTTTTTTTTTCGCAACCCAATTTCCGCAGGAGAATTCATAGAAGTTCTTGCAAGGATCAGCAGAAAGGTTCATGCTCTCCGAAAATAGAGATGAGATCTGTCGGCAATCGTTTGAGTCGCAGACTTCACCTCCTGAGGCTCCAGGAATTTCGTTCTCTTCTGGATCTTCCAGCCATGGCCTTGGAAATTTCCGGCGATGTCTTGATGAAACTGATGACAAAATCGCCAGGACTATCCTGATGAACAAATTGCGAGGCAATTATGACAAATCTCCACTAGGCAAAAAGAATCCCTAGCCTGGTGTTAAAAAAAAATGCCAACTCCTCGATAAAATTTTTGCTTAACTCTTCAGTAATTATTCTTTCGGAAATATCTACGAAAGTAAGAGAGATAATGAAATTCTTGTCCGAACCTTTCTTGTAGAGAAAATCGAGAGGTACAAAAAAGGTCATTACAATGATTTCGGTATCTCCCATTGTTTTAGAGATATTTGTGAGAAACTTAACATTTTTGTTTTACACTTCGCTATGAATTGAAAAATTGTCTCGTTTATTTATTTACAATAATTCCTTCACTCCCGCCATTGGAATATGGAATGGTCAAGGGACTTCAACTAATTAACAATTTGCGCAGAGAATTTTTGCCTTAAGTAACTGTGGGACCGGAAGGCCTCGGCCTTCAATATATTTTTAATAATCTATCCAATACGTAATATCCCCATCGACACTTCCATCGTTTCTGGCAGGATGAGATATCACTTGTACTTTATCATTATTCTATGCAATAGCGAGATTACATTCTCACATTTTATATTACAATTAACTATTCCCTTGTATTTCCCTATTTTTTATTAAAATTATCAAAAAATTTTCATCTCTTATTGTGAAAAATTCAAATGATTCCATGAATTCATGAACTCATCTTTAATTATCATTTCAATACAGGAATTATCGATTCGTAATTGTGCATGTAATGTTAGCAATTTATTTTCTTTATAAACTAAAAAACTAAACTTGTCCATATATGTATACCCTTTCGGGCTTTTACATTTCCCATCCCCAGTTCCCCCTGTACCGCAATTACACCGAGGGCCGAAGGGAAAACCTCATGGGAAAAAACCTTGGCCAGGTACAGTCGTCTCTTTCGAGACTACCGCACGTACGATGAAACCTGTGCAAGTTAGAGCGAATTCTATCTCTAAAAAATCCCTGGCATTTCCCCGACTGGGAATCGAACCCACGAATCTCATGTGCCAACCCCCTACGCTCTAACCGCACTGCCACCGCACGTCGGTTTTATTTTGTTTATATTTTAATAAATTCAGTTTATCAATCTTTTCGATTTTTTTAATGATCCAATTTATTTTAGACAAATTGATTGTGAAGAAAAAGAGAGTTTAATTTTAGGGATTAGTTAATTAATTAGTTCATGCATTTTGGGAAATGAAAGGCAAAAACAGCTGAATATTTCATTTATATTCTCATATTTTATATTATAATTTATTATTCTCCAATTTTTCTTATTTTGTAGTTAAATTGTAAGAAATTTTACCTCTTATTAATAAAAATTCTAATCATTCACAAAAATTTCTGAACTCCTATTTAATTGTCTTTGTCATTGCGGCCACAATGACATAAAATAGCATCATAGCCACGGCGAAAAAAGTGATTCTGACTCATGCGCGTTATAATCCTCGTTTCCGACTCGGACTATAAAGTCGAATTCGTCAGATTCCCTTTTTCCGTCCTAGGCGTGAAAAATACTATTTCAATACAGGAATTATTAATTGGTAATTGTTAAATGTCAGCGATTTGTTTTGTTTCTATTTTCTATAAATTTTGTTTATTAATCATTTCAATATGTTTTTTGAGTCAATTTATTTTAATGAATGGAACAGGAAAAATAACATCGTCTAGATGTCAATTAATTTATAGATTTGGGGGATTTGAATTGAAATCAAATCAAAGGACAATTTAAATAAAATATTCGATTAATCTAATAATATCTGCAAACGGCTGGTTTTGCTCCAGCTGGGATTTGACCGCAGATGAGTTTTTTGAAGTTGACGAGAGCTGCGTTCTGGTTTGCAGAAGAATACACCTGAAATTTGACAAAATGGATTTTTATAACAAATGAAATACATGGCGAACCGCAGGATCGATTGCTTCACCCTATAATTATCCATCCTAATATAAAAATAACAAAGGAATGGATCTTGAAATATCTCGAATATGATCAAGTGTAAAATCGTAAGATGGAACGCTATACGAATTTCTTGTCTACTATGTAAGACGAAACTACTACGTCCTGGGACACTCAAAGATTTCGAATGAATGCCCGTGCCGAGCAAATTTTGATCTTTTAAATATCGTATTGTTCTATGAAGAGATTATCAGTCGTTAACACTTTTTATGAAAATTGACAATTTTCTTGCAATATTTAGCAGCGAATTTCTTTTGAACCAGAAATGATAAAAATAAAAGGTAAACTAATCCGAAAAGTCTTTATAATTTCAAACAAATGTGCATATGAAATGCGCGGACGATTTCGTCCTATAAAAGCTAGAAGGACACCAAATTCCAAGTCACTCTCTCCATTTTTATTGTTACGGGACCTATCGCGCACTCCGTGCGCCGAATTTGAATTTGGCGGTTCGAGTTGACCAATGAAGAATTAGTCCTACGCGTATCGAGATATTTCGATTCGGGCGAACTTCATTTTTATGTTTCAACTCTCATAATAAGGACGAGACCTACTGCGCACTCCGTGCACCGAATTTGAATTTTGCGGTTCGGGTTGACCAATTAGGAATTAGTCCTACGCGTTTCGAGATATTTCGACTCGGGCGAACTTCATTTTTGTGTTTGAACTCACATTATAAGGACGAGACCTACTGCGCACTCCGTGCGCCGAATTCGAATTTGGCGGTTCGAGTTAACCAATGAGAAATTAGTCCTACACGTTTCGAGATATTTCGATTTGGGCGAACTTCATTTTCATGTTTCAACTTTCAAAAGAAGAATAAGAAGAAATATCATGCTCCCAAGATTTGAAAGAAACTGCATAAATCGGTCTATATGATATCCCCAACAAAAAATTAATTTCTCATCGATATTACAATTAAAAATCGAATATCCCAGAATCGACTATAAAATATACTTGATTCAAGTTTTTCTCCCTGCAACTTCCAAGACCATTCACAATGAAAATGAGAGAATTAAACAATCGATCAAAATAATGTTTTCATTCAGAAGCCAAAACAGAGACACTCACGTTATCAAGGACAATAGTGGGGACGAATGTCAGGGGTGGATTGAGAGAATGTGTTTTATCTCCATGAGCTACAAGAAGACGATCTCCATCAGTCGATTCCACGCAGTCATTTATGGTTTTCCTCATGTCAGGGTTCAATCCCACGTTCACAGTGCACTAAATTAAAAAAGTACTCAATTATTTTGAATGTCACATCCGATTTAGATTTTTATTTTGACTTGTACCCGGGGAACTGCTGTCGCGGCATTACTGCTGCTCATTACGCATTCAACTAAACTTATTGCAAGAGATTGTTTATTGTCGAAGTTGTCGGATGAGTTGAGGATTGAATTGAGAGCACAGGCTTGTGCTTTATTTCCTCGGCATTCAGCGGCTCCGTGTTGACAGCTGAAGAGCCATTTTCCATTTTCGTCCCGTCGGTGCTGAAGGATTGAATGAAAAGGTGAATTGATTTGATAGGTTATGCTGTTGGAATATTTGAGTACAGCTCTTTCATTGTCCTACAAAATTTACTTGACACCATCCTAAACATTCTGGAAAAACAGCTCTACTAAGGGACTAATTTACGATCAGTTGTACTCCGAACCCGAGACTGATTTAATCCTAAACATATGCTGAAATTTAAACAAAGGACTGTGTCCCTTTGAGTCATAAAATTGTTTTTCGGTTTATTCTTTTCCCTGAGAGAGTTTTTCCCTTCTATACTGAAGTCAGCATAAGTTTTAACATTGATTTTAGGAGTGGGGGACATGGTTATACTGAAGTCAGCATAAGTTTTAACATTGATTTTAGGAGTGGGGGACATGGTTACAAGTGGTAACTACGTGGAGTGGGGGTACCCAGAGAAGTAAAAACGTATGGTGACTTTAGTATACAAGTGGTAACTGCGTGGAGTGGGGGTACCCAGAGAAGTAAAAACTTATGCTGGCCTTAGTATAAACGAGACCGAACGCGCGCTCCGCGCACCGTTTGATTCCGTGGTGTTGATGATGACGTATAGCCAATTGACCAATGAGAAATAGGGTTACGAGTGAAAAGTCTTACGCATGAAGTTAGCCAATCTTACTCTCGCCCAAATTAATTTTGGTGTATCACCTTTTATAGATAGGATAGTTTTTAGTCTCTGGACAACGGTCCTCAAGTTAAGACGTGCCTTCCTCGTGCTAATAAAGAATAATCGATAAAGTATTTCACTGTGTCTTCGGTTTTATTTGTTCGCTTACACCCATATTCCAATATATGCTAAAAATTCTTTCACTTACAATGGCTTTTCCGTAGGGTACGAGGTTGATGTCCAGGTGATCCTTCAAGCCGTCGTACGATGTCGCCAATTGATTTACGATAAATCGAACGCTATCCGGACACAGGGACTCGTAATAGACGTCAACGGTGATGCACGGAGATGAGTTGCAAAAGGCCTCAGTCCTCTGGATTTAACAAAATTTTATGCAATCCGTCTTTATAATTTTTCACTGAAATTTCAATTGACTTGTGGTCATTTTCGGAATTCTCTGGTAAGTGACCATTTGGAATTTCTCAGAGAAAAACTGAAGGGAAAACAGAGGGGAAACTGAAGTGCACGTCAATCATGAGCAATTATGTTGTAATCATGGTTATTAAGAATATTTATGATGAATGATAACAATTAATATATTTTTTTTATACAAAAAGATTTCATGGAATTTTTGAATAGTAATTCTGTGATTTGAGAAAACAAATCCGGGAAACTGAAGATTTCAGTTCAATTATAATAATTTATTATAATCTATTATGATTATAATAAATTGTAATAGTCAATAATTTTATTAGAAGTCACATCTCCATACAATTTGCAAGGAATTTTTGAAATAGCAATCAATAATTTCCCACGAAAAATCCATGAAACAATAAATTTTTGTTCAATTACAATTAATTATAATCCATTACAATTCATAAAGAGATATTTTTCAATTTTTTAAAATCACCTTTCCCATTGAATATTCATCTCCATTTATTCGTTAAATAAAATCTGGCAGCAGATTTTATTTGTGCACATACAGATATCTCGGAGCAGAAATGGGCGACTACTTGAACTCTAAAACATACGCTAATCGGGTAGAGAAAAAATATATTGCACGAGGCGTGGAATTCCGTTGTCTCACCTACAAGAGCCAAGGCCTGAATATCCATCATATCACCAAAATATATGAAGTAATTTATCGTGAAATTCTAGAGTACGCCCATCCACTTCTATTCGCAAGACCTGGTACCCAAAAAATGATCAGCCTAGCCGAAAAATCCACCCTGAGGAAGATGACCAAACTAAGGCACCCAGACAACCCGCTCCACAACCCCTCAAACATATTCCCATATCAACACCTAAAATCAAACCAATAGCGGACAGTCTCAAGGCACTAACAACAAACTTCTCCGTAAACAAACCTGACCATATTCTCGACCTCTGTCAAATACGGCATCTCAACATCAGAACGCATTATAAATATCCCCAACACTCTCCCCTCGAAGATTTGAAACAAATAAAACAGAACTGCGAAAAATGGAACTCCTGGGGAGAGCTAGCGCACATTCTAGAGTAACAAAAACACCTCTGTACCTCTAATTCGTCAAATCACTATTACTTATGTCTAATTTTCATCACACTAAATAATATGTAAAAACTCAGCGATTAAGACTATAGGAAAAATACTTATTTTTATGTAGGTATATCATGCTCAAAAAATTTATATTATAAACAATCATATGTCATTCACCGGCTGAAGGCTCTCAGGCAATAGCCAGTTACCTCTTGCAATGATTAATCTTAGAAATAATACAAATAAAATGTGTTATCCTCAAAAATGCATCAGAAATTATCCTCACGTAAAGTTAAAAAATATTGTGGACTTACCGACGCGCAAAGCACCAAGAAAACAGAAACGACGTACTGTATCATTATGCGAGAGCTGATAATTCCTTTTCAAATCACAAATACAACTCGAAGACTCAACTCTGTGTCACTGGTGTCTCTTCTCGAAACGGATAAGAAAGTATTTGAAGTAGGGCGAGAGGATATCAGAGTAGAGTGGGAGATCACAGTAAAAGCGATAGCAATTATCACTGATCTTCTGGGTTCAATGGATCGAATTATTTCTT
Organism: Fopius arisanus; assembly: GCF_000806365.1. Taxonomy (NCBI): domain Eukaryota; kingdom Metazoa; phylum Arthropoda; class Insecta; order Hymenoptera; family Braconidae; genus Fopius; species Fopius arisanus. The sequence continues at coordinate 279,458 of NW_011887846.1, forward strand.
CCCATCCGGTCCAATTTAATTTAAATTGAATTTAAAATCATATGACTCCTAGTAATTTTCCAATTTACAATCCAATTATTTTTACATTAAACAATAATAAAAAGGAAATAATAAAATAATAAATTTTACAATAAAAAATTGTACATCTGTTTTTTACTGATAACTCAAAAAAATTACTAATAAGAGGAATTTAATTATTTAATTTCATTAAAAATTTTGTTAAAATGAAGGAATAAAAAATAAATTAGTTAATGCTTTCATCTTGAATTAATTGTTTCGCAGAAAATTGGGGATTAAAAAAAACAGAAATAAATGTTAAAGGGGATGTGTCATGTGTCTTACAGTTTAAAAATTTTCGTTGTAGAATAAAGGAATTTGTTATTCACTGGGAATTACACTGAGTTATTTATTGCATTTCTTATCGACCGTGAAAATGAGGAAGTTTGAAGCAGCTCGTACAGATGATTCAATTGGTTTTTTTTTATTTCCTACGAGATTAGATATACAACATTGCAGTCAAGATGCAGTGAATATTAGAAAATAATTCTCGATTACTCGAGGGCGTGACATCTACTGCACATTGATAATTCCGTTGGATTCTTTTGAACAGATTGTAGGTTTTCCTTCGGAGATGCGGTTGCAGATGAGATTCTTGAAGTTATCAATTGCTGCGTTGTGATTCTCGGGAGAGTACACCTTCAAATAAATAATTGTTATTAAATTTACTCTGATTTTTTAAATTCACGGATGACTTAATGAATTAATGCACCATTTGAAGACATTTTTACTGTGACATTGTAGTGGAAATTATAGGGACTCTAGAAAAATTACTGCACAATTACAGAATTTGATTATAATTATATAATCATCATTTTTACAGCGTTGTTTAACTGTAGAGTACAGGAGAAAATAATTTGAGAAATTCATTCTATTTTAAAATCATTCATTCATCATCATTTCATTCCATTAAAAATGTGGGATTTTTTCATGAAAATTTTATGGAATTTTGACATTTCAAATCTATCATTTATTTCTTGGTAAATGTCTAGTTTAGGTCCACCAAACCATTCTGGATGTTTTTTATTTGATTGGATGGGTTTCTGTCTCCTAATTAAGGATCTGGTCACCTTTTTAACCGGAAACAATTAGGATGAGAGATATGACATTTAATCCACTGCTCTTTGCGTTATCCAGGGCCACGGCGAGGACGTGGCGGTGTGTCGGCTCCAAAGACACCACATGTTGGCACATTTATAGACAATGGACACACAGAAAGATGGATTTCATCAAATATTCCTGAACACTTCACTAAAACTCTGAATTCACCTCACCCGACCATCTACCATCGCTGACTGAACACAATGAGTGATTTATCCGCCATTACCCTTTCGTAGCAATTCAAATTATTGAATTTAATATCACTCGCTCGTCGTGTCAACAGCGACAACAGGGGGAAGAGGGGGTTTAAGGAATTTCAGGGACAACAGAGTTTACCTCAGGATTATTTTTCGATGTATTTACCTCTTTGTTGTTTCTCATTCTCTTCTTTCGTCTTGTTAATGGGAACTGAGAGGATAAGGATGGATTTTTCGTCAGAGAAATTCATATTTCAATGATTATTTTTTCAACCCAAATTTCCGTTAACAGGATTGGCCCATTTGATGTCACGTGGTACCAAGGACCATGGTATTATACTGATAATTTTTTGATAATTTTGTCTGGTATTCCTATATATAAGAAACAAAATAATATCCAGTCGAATTAACCCCAGATGTCAATGACAGATTTAATTCGATCCCTTAATTTGAATTGAAATATATTTGTTTTGAAAATAAAATTTGTATTTGACAACTGTGAGGTTCGTCTCATGGGCCAATTCTGTTAACCGAAATTTGGATTGAAAAAATAATCCGACGAATACCGCTCGAGCTTCCAAATTAGTCGAGTATTTTCCTCAAGGTTCCCTGCAAACAAACGAAGACGTCAAATTTTTCAGGAAAAATCATTTTTATACCTGAGAAACTTGACTCCTTCATTGGTTTGCAACGAAACGGGAAATACTCGATAATTTTGAAGCTCTCGTGGTATTACAACTGATTATTGCTTTTGGTGGACCTAAACCATACATTTACCATAATCATTGCTCATTATCACTATAATCAGTTGTAAAAATAAATTATAATGATAATAAATTATTATACCGAGTAATTTTCTTGGAAGTAACTTTCTCATAAAATTCTCAAGGAATTTGTAAAATCTGTGGAATTGATTCTATTTGAAAATAAGAACTTGAAAGATTAAATCAATTTAATTTAAAAGACTAATTAGATTAAATTAAAAAATGACGCAATTGAATTATTTTTCCTCTCCCCAAAATTTCGAGATGAAAATACAAACGAACAAACACCTAATAAATTCGAAGTAACTCACATGATCGATAACAACAGCCGGAATTCCGGTTGCTTGAACAGTTGGCGTAAGGGCGTATGTCTTATCACCGTATGCGGCGAGAAGACGATCGCCCATTTCCGAATTCATGCAATCGGTCATATTTTTTCTGATTTCTGCACTCAACCCCATGGACTTAGCGCACTGTAAAAACATTGCAATAATTTAAAATCTACCGATAAATCATTTTTCATTGTTCAATTAATTATCTGATCTTGGGACTGACCCCTGGAACAGCTGTGACAGGATTTGCACTGGACATGGCACATCCGACGAGTTCGACAGCCGATGATTTTTTATCCTCAAAAGTTTTATTGGAATTCAGAATTGCCTCGTACCCACAAATTTGGGCCTTATTTGCTATACATTCATTGGGCCCATGTTGACATTCAAATTCGTATTTGTTTGAACCGTTCATTTTGTACTGGAGCGTAGATGATTATAATTTTTTTACAATATAAAAATGGAAACAAAAAAATTATCATAACGATCAATTAATATTTATTATTTTTATTGATCATTTTTATTAATATATTCATGATAATAATATCATAATGAAATCAATTATAGGTATAAATTAATTATTAAAAATTATATTTCCTTTCCTGTCGCATATATTGTTAATTTATTATTGAAACTAGCTGCACTATATGTAATGAATGAACGATTTTCCACTTTTTTTCTCCTCACCTTTGCTTTTCCGTATGGGATAAACTTGACATCGAGGTAATTCTTCAAGTCGGGGTACGAAGGCATTAATTGATCCTTAATGAATTTAGCGCTATACGGGCAGAGGGAAACGTAATAAACGTCAACACCGATGCATGGAGACGATTTACATACGTCCGATCCGCTGCACTGGAAATTAAAAAATAGTAATAAATGAGAAAAAATTTTTACTGCAAAAGATGCTGGGTTTCAGGGAGTTTCTCTAGAAATTCTGGAAGTTTGTACTGTGAAAAAATGGATTTTTGTAGTTTAAAAAAAAATTGAAAATAAAACCTCTTCTCCTGCAAGGTTGATTAAATTTAAAATATATAAAATATAAAAATATAATGATGCAAGACTAACTCTGTCCCAAATTGCAGCCCAATCGATCCAACCGTTTTTGAAAAATTCTCATTCGTTTGTAGATCTAATTTCTGGAATATCTAAAGTTTAGATATTGGCAATCTCTAGGTAGCTCGGAGCAGAGCCATAAACTCGGATTAAAAATCCAATAAAGTTTACAACCATTTCAATAATAGGGGTTTTAGTACTAGCATAGTGGGGGCAGTAGTGGGGGCTTCACAGGTACTAAGGTGGGGAGTATCCCATGAAGCATCTGGCAAGAATTTATCCTCCGGAAGGGTAAAACTTGTCGCGCATCTGATTATTTTTTAATGCACACATGAAAAAAAATTGAAATTTTTCTGATCGACTTATTTCGCTTTCCTTTACATGAGTCTAATTTCTCTTCTTTTCCTTTTCTTAAGCGTCACCCCCACTTCGATTGATCTCAGCGGAGGAGAAGGGCTTTTACGATGTGGGTCATAAAGGCCCATCACCCGATACAATGGGCTTTCGTCTACCCTTTGTTACGCACTAATAGAGGTCGAGAGCACGACTTGCTCTCCGAGCAGAGTTTGCCCAGCCCTGATCTAAACAACTATCCAACCGATATGATTTTTTTTTCTTTCAAAATATTCGTCTTGATGTCAGCTATAACAAGCAATCAAAATATATATACCGGTTGGTTCAAATTTTTCGAGATATTTCATCTTTTTTGTTTTTTTTTTGCCAAAAATTCTTGTTTGCACTCTCATCTGCGCAAAAATCGATATATCAAATTGTTTCTCCATCTACTTTAGTTTTTTCTGTAAAAAATCTATAACTTATAATTACCGCAGTAGAACGGAGGTAATTAGAGGGTATTGTTAATAAATTGCAGAAGCCGTTGATATAATGCGATGGAAATTATGACTCACCGATACAGACAGAAGCCCAAAGATCGTGGAGATAGCGTATCTCATCATCTATTGTTTGCTTTAGCCACTCGCTGTTAAAGATCAACACATTAATCAGTCCTGAAATTCTAATTGCAAACTGAGGAATTTATTGAGGAAAAATGCAGCTACGATGATGGATAATCCTTGGAGCAGTTGAGAATGGTGAGAACTGGATTCGATCGCGGTTTTGCCGCGGGTCAAACTGATTCTGCCCTCTCATTTAAAATATTAATCTCGAAACTCGGGGAAAGTTCATGTTGATAGCAAAATCATGCGATTTGTTTTGTTGTATTTAAAGCGACTAGCGCACCATTGGCGATTGTTCATTAAAAATTTATGGTTTTGAAAAATAAAGTGGCTATTGCCTGTGAGTTACATTCGATTATTTATAATATAAATTGTTCTACGCATGATTTACCTACATAAAAATAAGTATTTTTCCTATAGTCTTAATCGCTGAGTTTTTACATATTATTTAGTGCGATGAAAATTAGACATAAGTAATAGTGATTTGACGAATTAGAGGTACAGAGGTGTTTTTGTTACTCTAGAATGTGCGCTAGCTCTCCCCAGGAGTTCCATTTTTCGCAGTTCTGTTTTATTTGTTTCAAATCTTCGAGGGGAGAGTGTTGGGGATATTTATAATGCGTTCTGATGTTGAGATGCCGTACTTGACAGAGGTCGAGAATATGGTCAAGTTTGTTTACGGAGAAGTTTGTTGTTAGTGCCTTGAGACTGTCCGCTATTGGTTTGATTTTAGGTGTTGATATGGGAATGTGTTTGAGGGGTTGTGGAGCGGGTTGTCTGGGTGCCTTAGTTTGGTCATCTTCCTCAGGGTGGATTTTTCGGCTAGGCTGATCATTTTTTGGGTACCAGGTCTTGCGAATAGAAGTGGATGGGCGTAATCTAGAATTTCACGATAAATTACTTCATATATTTTGGTGATATGATGAATATTCAGGCCTTGGCTCTTATAGGTGAGATGTCGAAATTTCAGCCCTTATGGACATCAGTTTTATTTATTCCTGAAATTCAGGACCAGTTTCACAGCCTAAAAGTGTGTATTATTGCTCCATGAAGAATGAATTTTAAGTTTGTGAATTTGAATAAAGATTCATCGTCCTATGTATTATCATTCATTTATTCTTCAGTTTTATTACGTTTCATAATTCACTCATTCACGCATTTATTCTCCATTGTAAAATCACGCCCAGAACAAGTTTTAAATCATTGGGAATGAATTGAAAAAATATCTTCTTGATTTATTCACTTGGAACAAGCAGCTGGTTTGTCAGGAATCCGATCGCAGATGAGTTTTTTGAAGTTTGATTCCGCTGCTCTCTGATTTTCCTTGGAGTATACCTGAATGAATTACGATAACAAAATTCAAATTAATTATTCTTCTCAATAATTCAAGACCGTGACTATCGGATCAATAAATACTCTCAAATTTCCATAACAAGAAATGGTGGATTGACTCCAATTTTTACGTAAAAATCTCATTTCATTTTTATTTTATTTTAATTTATTTTTTTCTTTTTGCATTATTTTTTTATGCAGAATATGTTATGTAATATTTTTAGGAGTGACTGGTGCAATTCGACAAATTTTACTATTTAGAATTTTTTGTTTTTTAAAAGATCTTGAAATTTTCTATGAAAGAGAAAGGATTTGATAAATCGATTTTTATGAGGGACTAATTGTAAATTAATGGTAGAATTAAATATCTCACCCCATCGAGAATAATAGTTGGTACAGATGTCAATGCAGGATTCAAATCATGAGTTTTCTCTCCATAACCGGCCAGAAGAGCATCTCCTTTTTCCGAATTTATGCAATCGTCGATGACTTTCCTCGTTTCTTCGCTCAATCCCGTCGTTTTAGCGCACTGCAAAATACCATAAATAAATAAATAAATAACTAAATCAGCAATTCCGACGCCTCGGAGGTGGCAAAAAAACGTACCAAAATGAGAAAGAAATTTTTCCCTTAAATTTGCAGCCAAATCGTAACATAAATATCTTCACCAGGACTCAAAAAAATAGTTCATTCCGTACGAAGAAAATTACGCGAATTGAAAGGAATTTCAACAGCGTAAATAATTATAATGCATATTTAAAAATGCCAGGTGGCGGCGACGCCATCTTTAGAAGTCCCTATGCAGAGGGAAGGGGCGTACGTGCACACAAAATGGCAGCGACGGCTTCTGTCCACCACTTCGTGTTTTTGAACGTTCACCCAAATTGTTTATAATCCTCAGATCATTTGAAATTCGTTTCATCGTTTTTCTGTGGAAGGAACGATTTTTTTGAGCCATCGATCAAGAATTTCTAGCGATTTTTAACTAAGCATTCAAACTTCTACATTTTTAAATATTTTTTCTACTCCTGAATTCATCAAGTAGAAGAAGTTCGTCAATAATGGATGAAATAAAAATATTCTGTTTTAGGATTGTTATGAATTACTTCTGGCACAGCTGTTCCTGGATTATCACTGGACATTGCGCAACCGATAAAAGCAACAGCTAGAGATTGTTTTTCTTCATATGTTTTGCCAGAGTTGAGAATTGCGTCGTATCCACACCCTTGGGCCTTATTTCCTTGACACTCGACTGGGCCGTGTTGACAAGTGAACGAGTACTTCTTGGATTCCTCTAGTTTGGTCTAAATAATTTTTTAATGGTAATTAATCTTGAAAGTACGCCAAAGAAACATATCTCTTAAAAAAAATATAATTTCTGTTAAAATTCTCGAAATAAAGATAAAAGCAGAAATGATCAAATAATATGATCAATCAATTAACGTTTCATTAAGTAAAGGATGAATATTGCAACGAAAGAAAAGAAGCGCGAAATTCAAAAATAGTATGAGACACTTGGAAGTGAAATAGGAGAGAAAGAATTTGGGAATTTTGTCTTTACTAACAGAGGCCTTTCCATAGGGAATAAAGTTGATATTTAGGTAATCTTTGAGGTCAGGATATGATGGCACTAGTTCATTTCTAATGAACATCATGCTGTCTCCGCAGAGGGACTCGTAATAAACATCGACAGTGATGCAAGGTGAAGATTTGCATGGAGATTCTGCATTTGCATTCTAAAAAAAACAGAAGATCAAAATTAATCAATTAATTAATAATATAAATAAACAAGCAATTCAATCTGAAAGATTAAACAATCAAGTGGATTGACTAATCAAATAAGTAATCAGCTTCAGCTCATTATAATTCAATGTGCACGATTTTTACGAAAAACATTCATTTTTAATTGGAGTGTACATTTTTTTGTACAACTTTTATCTTATGTGCACACCGCAGTGCAACACCGTGTAGAACTTGATAGAGTGAAATTTTGTGAACGAATTTGATATGCACGTTTAAAAATCAAATGTGCATATTTTATGGGGTGAGTATAGTTTATTTTTGCTAATAAATTTGCAATATAATTCCTAATCATCATTTTGCGTATTGTTTTTTCTTTCATGTAAATTCATTGTCGCATTTACTCTCATTTACATTTACTTTATTAAGTTGGTAAATATGTATTGCTTTGAAATTAATTGAGCTAAATTGGCGCTATTTTTTAAATATATGTTTTGTTAGTGTTTTGCCTTTTTTTTATTACGAGAACGAACCCGCGCTACAGCGCGCTGTAATTATAAAAATCGTGATTAAAAATTGTTAATTTAAATGAGTTTCAAATTCAAATTAGCCGCCTCAGATGACTGAACCAATGAGGAATAAGCGTGACAGAGTTTCGAGATATCGATAGTCTCGATGTTTGTCCTTTTTAGGATAGGACCCTTTTTGTCTCCTGACTTACCGTGGAGAGACGGGTTCAGGGTGAGTTAACGGACAGTCAAACTATTAGGTTTATAAATTTTTGATCAAATCTGTTTGGTAAAAACGACGCATAAAACTGGTTGTTTATTAGTTTACGAATTCAGTAATGCCTTTTGGATGATTTTTATTGAATACATTAACATTTTGAACGCTGTCCATTAACTCAGCCTGAAATTATGCATCACATACCCATTCCTCCGTGGTACTCCGTTTTTTTTTATTGTTTCAGTATTTTCATGGAGACAAATATTCAAGCAAAATTATTAAACACTTCATCTTATCCGCGGTTTTAGGTGAATTTCTATAGAATATAAGAGAGAAATTTGAAACCTTCAGTTGAATTCACTTTATGAATCTTTCTCTTCATGAATTTTTAACTTTTTAAACATTTTATTTTTAATTTTTTAATGAGATTTTTAATAAATTTTACGGGTTTTCGCGCGTCATTTTCAGTGGGATATTCTCTCCGAATTTCTATTTTTTTTTATTTTGCGGATTAATTTTTTGATTCCTTCGTTCAATGTATATTTTAAGAGTATTACCTTCTATCGTTGTTTGATTGTGTTTTTCAAATGAAGAAATGAATATTAGATGCGATGTGATTTACTTTACTGACTTATTTTGAGTTATTACCACACATTTACCTAAGTTTGTTTTCCGTATTTCATTCGAAAATAATATTCATTTGAAAAAAAAATAAAATTCCATTCATTCTTGGCCGGACATTTAAAGAAAAATTCGGAAAATAGTATTTTTCACGCCTAGGACGGAAAAAGTGAATCTGACGAAAGCGGCTTTATAGTCCGAGCCGAAGACGAGAATTATAATGCGCATGTGTGAGAATCACTTTTTATCGCCGTGGCTGAGATGCTATTTTATGTCATTGTGGCCGAAAACGCGTTTTTATTAGAGAAGCAAAACGAGATTGGAGGCGCGTTTTACCAACCTCGATGATATAAAATTTTTGGTGCATGCGCACACATATATTTCCGCCTTTTTCGGATCATATTAGACCGACGTAGCATGCAAAATTTAAAACTTTATTTTGAGTGCTTCTACAATTAATTAATCGACTGATTAATTATTAATTGATTATTATTTAATTATATTAATCAATTAATTAATCATCTAAATATAATATACTATAATATATACGTTAAATACGCTTTGCACATTATATTCAAAAAGTTCAAAGCTATTAAAATTGAGAGCCTGGGCTCTCCGTAAATTATTAAATTCCGGAACTCCTCTCACACCATTGCACCCTTCATAATGTGCCATTTCGCCACATACACAGTCTAGTCAAAACTATCGCTACATTATCAACATGCACTCAGCAAAACTAACTTCATTTTCCTTTTTATACCTATTCGTACTATCTATTGTGTATATAATATGTAAACATGTGAGGGAAAAACTTAAACGCGTTCGACTAGAACTGGTAAATAAACGGTTGAGGACAATGAGGCCCTTGTTTTACTCCACTCGACACCTCGGGGTTTTCATCTGGAAAACATTTGGGACACTGGCAATGCAGAATCTAGCTTGAGTCATAAACAAAGAGGACTTGGACCTAAGGTCCCCAAAACGGAAAATCCATCGGACAGTTCGAGTCTCAACCCAAATGAGATCACATCGCTCCACACTAAATATTTTCTGACATATTATACTAAACGTTGTTATTAAAGTTCTTTTAATTAACCTTTATTGTATTTCGATTGTTTAATCACGGCAGTATTCTCATGAGGAAAATAAGTATATTATATCACTTTTAGAGAGCAAAGCTCTCGGATGATAAAATTTGCCAGTTGCATTCGTTTCAAGTTCTTTCAAGAACTTGAAGTGAATTAAAAAATCGAATACACTATAATAAATTACTGTCATTCGAGTAATAACTACAAATAATTTCTCAAAAAATAGTCAATTGTTTTCACTTTCAAGAATTTCTTCGATTTAATTTTCATGTAATTTTTAATGCAAGAATAAGGCAAAATTATGTACTCACCGAGCCACAGAGGAGTACAAAAGCACTAATGATAGGTAATCGCATCATTTTACGAAAGGATATCTTCCTAGATCATAAGAAAAACTGAGAGAATGTTTCGTGAAACGATGACATTATATAAAGCGAAAGGAAACTCCAGAGTGGGGAATGCCTGAATAGGTCATGAAGAGTGGGAGATCCTTTTGATTTCCATCGGGGTCAGGATTTCTTGTCTCTTTCCACTGGTTTTTCGGTGATTCTGACCTTCGGTTCACAAGCAAGGGGTTTAATTACATATTCAATTACTGGTTTGGCGATAACGGAGTTTTGGATTGGATTTCAGGCGATATCCGAACCTGACAATGACTTCAAAATAGAATTCGATATTAATGTTATGACTGTTTAATCTTTAATGCATTCTTTCATGCAATTGTTTTGTTTTATGTCTTTTTTTTAAGGCTCTTTCATCAATTTCACGTGTTCTTTTGTTGTTGAATGCTGGCACGAAGAGATAAAAAGTAACGAGATGAGGTTTCGTAGAATTCCTCACAATCGAAAAAAGATATTCAAATTTTTAAGAACTTTTTTATGCAATCCAAGAAGAGATACAAAAAATCTTTAACTTTTTTTAAATCTATTTTACGTTTTATATTCAGAAATGTTAAGTCTCGGTTTAACGGGATGTTGAAGGAAGTCGTTATTTAAATCTTCTCCAGATTTTTTATTCTATTATGAAATTGAATTTATAGCCTGTCAAAAAAATAATAATATGAAATTCAATATTCAGGTAAAAAATTAATAATAATTATTACTGAAATTAATGAAATCTATGAATTGGCATATGATAAATCTGGATTCGTTAATTTTGAAGCTTCTAGTGTTGGAAATATTTTCGACGTGAAAACGAACAAGAGACCTGTTGTGACAGATCAGAGGGAATAACGGAAACATTTAGGCTGTTTATACGAAACAGCCCAACACGTGGACCAACCCCATAGACAAAGGGCTTTGTCTAATGGGTAGACCTGACACCCTGGACGATTTGGTGACTGAGGACACTTGGAGACGAACTCTCGAGCAAGCAACATTAAATTTACCACAATCAACCCAGCTCATATTATATCGAGTCTTTAAACCAAAGTTTAATTGTTAACAATAACTGGAAGATCGGATTAATTAATTAAATAATCGTTAAATATTTAGTCTCTTACACTACATATGCCAGAAACCATAAGTTTTAGGGCGTAAAAATATAAAAAAATCATAACAATATGCTATCATTTGATGAGTATTCAATTGAATCATAATTACCATTGCACCTCTCCAAAGGAGAATAAATAATGTTCAAAATGACATATGAATGATTCGATTTTCTCGACCGAGAGTTATAGAAACACCTCAACTAAACAGACTTCACAAATAAAACACAAAAAACAATTTCATCACAAAAATGTGCAGAAACAGATGAAAATTTGCCGGAATCACAATTGATTATGGACTGATTTAAAAGCTCATTCAATAAACTTTGAACAATTACGAGGGTTATGTGATTCTCATCCTTTTTCATGGAGTTGTCGCATTTTGAACGTGAAAATCGGATTTCAAAATCGTATTTTTCAATATTTCCGAAGTGAATGAATAAGAATATTTATATACTATAGATATATTGAACCATTTTTGGTTTCTCAAATCTGATTAATTGTATCTGATTTTCCAACGGTATCACACGTTCTAAAATTCATGTCTATTGCTAATTATCGTAGCTTTCGATGTTATGATATATTGTCCACAATTTTAAGTCTCAATGACTTCTTTACAATTCTAATATATTTTTATCTGATTTATATCGAATTTAGAAACATATCCGAACGCAAAAATTACATAATTGACGCATCTTGTAATCACCCCTTATCCCTCCCTATTTCCGTTGTATACCTGTTGTCGAGGTGACACGTAGAGAATTGTTGTAAGCGGAAAAACCTCCCCGAATAATCTCTGACATAAATCTCTGGAAATAATTCCTTGGAAAATTATATCGGGAATTATCCTGGTTTCTTTCCTACCTAATGTGAAATGTGAAACTAAATGAAAATAAATTTTGCGGGCGTTTCTATTTTTCAGGAATTTTTTATATTATGGTATTGTGTAGAGACCTTGCGGCTTTGTGCTAACAGTCATTTTCAGAAGAGAATCCCGTTCAATAAGATTTTGTCTCCAGGGATTTTATGCCCGGAGAGATTTTTTGGGGCAGATTTTCCCGAAGATTTTCCGATAATCGAGAATTGTCTATGAGAAATAAATCTGTTATAATCGTTGCTATTAATACATCATATGATATTTCTCTATTCTAAAAAGGACAAACATCGAGACTATCGATATCTCGAAACTCTGTCACGCTTATTCCTCATTGGTTGACTCGCCTGAGGAGGCTAATTTGAATTTGGAACTCATTTAAATTAACACTTTTTAATCACGATTTTTTTTAATTACAGCGCACTATAGCGCGCGTTCGTTCTCGTCCTATTCTAAAAAGGATAAACATCGAGACTATCGATAGCTCGAAACTGTGTCACGCTTATTCCTCATTGGTTCAGTCGTCTGGGGCGGCTAATTTGAATTTGGAACTCATTTAAATTAACCATTTTTATCCTATTCTAAAAAGGATAAACATCGAGACTATCGATATCTCGAAAGTCTGTTACGCTTATTCCTCATTGGTTCAGTCGTTTGAAGCGGCTAATTTGAATTTGGAACTCATTTAAATTAACAATTTTTAATCACGATTTTTATAATTACAGCGCACTGCAACGTGCGTTCGTTCTCGTATTACAAAATACCCAAATCCACTACAGAACAACAATACTATTCAGATTTTCAATTCTATCGATTTCATCAACGGCCATTACTGATAATGTATCAAAATTTATGTATCAAGATTTGAAAAAAAGTAATTATTTAAATAAAAACCATAATGACATCTGTTATCGCCGCAAACACTCATGTATTTCATTTCCATGCACAAATTCATTGAACGTGGTCAAAATAGCAAAGAGGTTTATAGAAAAAATATTTACTATTGAATTTTTTGATCAACTGATTAAATTTAATTACATGACTAGTGTAACTAAAACATTCATCTGAAGTTTAAAAATTGGCTCCTGACGTTTTTGGAAAATCCTCCCTAAATATTTTCGATATTTAGACTCGCATTTAGCACCTAGAAAACAAGATGGGATCACGTTTTGATGCCCTGTTGGAACTGGAGTTGCTTCTGAAGTTCTGCAAGTTCTTTATGGAGTATTAGAGCTCGTTCTTTAAAAGTATCAGCCATTTTTTCATTCTTCTGTGCTCCCTCGCCTCTGGCGTGCATCTGGGAGAGATTGGCGCAGGCAAAAGGATTTCCCATTTCGCAGGATTTGAAATTGAGTTTGTATGCCTTTCTTAAATCAGGTTCTATAAACTCTTTGAGGCCTCCCATGTAGATGCTAGCTAGGAGGAAGCAACCGGGCTCTTCCTTATACTCGTGACAGGCCTTCTTGAACATTTCCATCCCCTTCTTTATTTGTTTGACCTTGTCTTCCTCGAGGTTCACGCTTTTTACTGTAGCCAGAGTCCCTGCCTGAACGCAACCCTTCGGGTCGTTCAGGGTACAGCTTTTCTCCAGGTATTTGAAGGCCTCTACGTAATCTTTCTCGCAGCCTTTTCCTACATCAGAAATTGATAAGAAATTAGGAGTAGTAAACGGTTTGAGAACGCGTTCTTCGTGTTTCGTGCTTCGGTCGAAGAACCTAACCACAAAAGAAGGTTCTCACAAGCAATTAAATTAAGAACGAAAATATTCAGAGCGTTCCGGTAAGAACGAAATTCAAGAACGAGATTATTAAGAACGTTCCTCTTAAGGATCTTCTGCACGGATAGTATATTGGATCATGGAGATCGAAATAAATAAACATTTGGAGTATTTTCTAGACTGAAAATTATTATTAAAAATTGTTAGACTCTAGAGTCTAGACAGTTAAAAGATACTTTTTTGAACGAAGACTTACAACGAACTAACTAAACATTACTAGTGAGGCCCTTGTTAAACTCCTCTCGAGAGGGCAATATAATTTCTCCTTCCACCCTCAACCCTTGGACTTTTCTTTCTTGACTCTCTCGGGTCACCAGACGTATTTTGGAAAAAACATAAAGGAAAGGTTCCACAGCAACACAGAAATAAATATTTTCTAAATCCGGAAATATAAAAACTTTGGAACTCTGAATTTTGACCCCAGGTGAAAGTCTAACATAGTCAGAACAAAAGTTTATGACCCTTTCTATAATTCGTTAATCAGTTGAGGTAATGGCAATAGACAATTATTATATTGTATTTGATTTTATGAATATGTATTATATTGTTTATACAAATTAATGAAATTAAATTTCAGTCAATCGTCAGGAACTTTTTACCATCGTTTTATATCTGCTTCAATAGTAAATTTTCCAAATTTCAACAAAAGTTTATATTTTGGATTATATTTACAGAAATTTTTATTTTCAAATTTTCACTTTAATAATTAATAATAACCACAGAAGGGAGTTGTCAATCAATCTCAAATTTAAACCATGAATCGATAGTTAGTTGATAAAGGAATTCCCCTAAATTTTTACAATTCATTCAATTTTTCTCCGATTGTCCCCGTTGAAAAACCCCGCGAAATTCAAAACTCAGTGGATATAACCCTCAGAAAATTTCCTATTTTACCTGTAGCTACATATCCTCCGAATTTTGCGCAACTTCTGGGCCAATTTCTCTCGTCGCAATTAGCTTTGTAAATATTAGCTGCCGTCTCAATATCTCGTTTAATTCCTTCATTGTAATCCCCCAAGAGATGACAAGCTGTGACAAAAATTTATTCAATTAATTAATGGTAAACCAACACAAATAGGTTAGACTGTCTCATTCTTGCACTCACCATTTCCATTTTTTTCACTCTCACAACCAAATCGATATTCCATGTAAATATTTTTGAGATACGCCTTCACATCCTCTTCGCTCTTAAAATTAAACGCCATGACCACAACTATGTCCCGTCTTCTAATGAATAATAAACCAAATCAATTCCTCTTCTCGCATTCTCAGAATTCAATGGCTTTTTCCATTGAAGTGCGCATGACTGGCGCCAATTACAAAACAGTTTTAACAGTTTCTGATTCATTTGCTGTAATTACCGTTATTAATTGCCACATAGGTACGAGTAAAGTGATGCTAATTAAGAATATTATTTTGTGGGCGCGAGGTTGAATCGTATTTTATTTATGAGAATAATGATTGGAGCAAGTGAATCTAGTTGTAACTCGAGAATAAGCGCGCGCATATCGTTGTATTTGAAAATGATGGGCTTGCGCAAGTGAAATAAATCGGAATAAACGTTCAACAAGGGGTAGTTTTCCCCTGAAAGCTCGGTCAGGGTGTCGTGTTCTACTTTCAGTACCATTTGCTATTCTCTAGTATTATTGACACCTCTAGAGACACCTGAATAATTTCCACCTAGAATCAACTGCGGTCCCTGAAATTAAAAGTTAAAATCGGGGAAAAATTGTGAGGAGTTTTTAAAAATTGTGATTCAATGCGTCTTAACAACCGGCGAGTTCATTAATATTTCAGGTGCAAACAGTGATGTTTCCTGCGCATTTAAAATCTTTGTAGATTATATCGATGTGAATTTGCGTCACCAATGGCTCCAATGGACAATGATAAATCTGCAATTCATAGATGATAATAAAATCACTTGAAAATAATTTGCGAGGGGATTGTTTGTGTCCGGAGCTGAAGACTCGGTCATCAGGCCACGGCTTATCTATCCCTTGATCTCTCGACCGGAAGTCTGATAGCGTGAGTACAAAAACAGTTGGACCTCGAGTCATATTCTCGTGATTCAATGCTTCGATTTTTTCAAGGTCGAGTCAATTTGGAGAGAATAAATAGTTATTAATAATTTTCATGTACGAAATTCCCAATTTTCCTTAAAAATTGAAGAAAAATCAATCGATTCACGTCTTCTATCAGCTTTCAGAAGATATACTCGAAACTAAGGAAGATATCGAAATTTTTGTAATGACCTTTTTTGGAGCTCGAAGTTAGCTCTACAAAAAAGGTTCCAATGATAATTTCATTAATTCTCTTAATTTTGGAGTTATTTCGGAAAAACTTTTCGGAACAAGGAGTTGATTCTCCGATAAGATTAGATTTTGAAGATATCCGTGAAACTAAGAGAGTTCGCGGAATTTTCATAATGACCTTTTTTATAGCTCGCGATTCGCTCTAAAAAAAAGGTTGTTATGAAAAATTTCGAATTTTTCTTTGTCTCGGCGATATTTCGGAAAAACTCAGAGAAGAGATCAATCGACTCATGTTCGTGTGCCGAAAAAATCTAGTGGAATGTTGTATGACCTAGTAATTATTTTTAATTGAACTCAAGCCTGAATTTCAAATGTCATGACCTAAATTCTGTGCCACGTGTTGCAGATGAGTGAATCAGTGAAGGTCGCTGTGAGGTGCAGACCTATGAACCAGAGGGAGAAGTCCTCTGGCTGTCAGGTGAGTCCTTCAAAATTCCGAGGCAAAATAATTTTTTTTTATTTTAATCACTTAAATTATTCTTTTTAATAGATTAAACTTTTTACTGTCCATTAAATCCCTTGAAAGCACTAAGACTTCAATGAATTTCGAGAAATATGTAACGAATTCATTATAAAATTTTATTCAATCTCTCCTGAAATGTTCAATCCAAAATTATAAAAATTCACTAAAAAAATGCAATCGAATTCGATTTTCCTTTTTTCTTTAATTTCTACTTGATTTTTCTATTTTCACTTTAGATATTTTCCACAGAATCTCTTGAACCTCAACTCCCACAATTTTTTTATTTCTATTTTCATCTTCTTGTCATGAAGAAAAAAGAGTTTTAAAAAAATTGAAAATCGTACAGAAAATATTTTGATAAAATAACTTATAAAGAAAAATCGAATTCTATCGATTATTTTGAACTAGAATTGAATGTTTAAACAAAAATCCAATAGAATTGTCAAACGAATTCATTAAGTGTTTCTCCCAAATTTTTTAATCCACACGGAATTAATTAAAGCGGTCCATTGTGGGGTGCAATGAAATCGTCATCGTCAGGTAAAAAAATCGTCATTTTATATATCGAGCGATAGAGCGGGTGCTAGGCGACAGTAAAGTCAAAACATGCGCGATTGAGCTTTCGCAATATTACATTTTTCCCCTCATCATTTAATTATGCCATTAATATTCAGATATTCCATTCCAATCATTTCATTAACACACATTGATCGAAGGGTTTCCCCTGCTATCGAAAAAAAAAACTGAACGAAGAGCAATCGATTCCCCCGAAATCGACAGCCTAGAGCGCATCTGAATAATTAATGAATCGATTTATTAATTATCACTGGGTAAAAGCGCCTAACAAGAACTCAAATGTCTCCGATGTAAACTCCTACGCAAACAGAATCGTTTATGAAGTGACCAACCGAGAAAAATAACCCGATCAATTAATCGATATTAACTTGCTCTAGATTATTCAGAAAAGATAAAAGAAATCCGCAGTAAAACGGAATAATTTCAATTCTCCACAGATTTCACCTTCATTCACTCCAAAGCCATTTGTTATACGGAAAAATATCAGAATGTCATGTTATACAAAAGTTCATCGTCTACAAAAAATTCCTCTTACACTTTCACGTGAAATTGATAGTTTATACGATAAATTATTTAACAAAAGTGCAATATATTGAAGCGATAAAACGATTTATCTAAAAATTTATGGTTGTCTTTCTTTTAATAAGGAGAAAACGAGAGAACTGTTTCTTTTTGCAAATGTATTCCAATGATTTATTCCAGAAAAGTTCTTTGAAATTCTGAAATGGAATAACTTTTTCTTGCGATTAATGATAAACCTAAAATTCATTAATTCGATGATAAAATCTATTATGTCAAAATCTTCTAAAAATATTTTCCCGTGTAACAAAAACAACAACAACAATAAGAATAATAATAACAAAAACCATCAGCGATACTTTTATGGAATAGGCCGGACGCCGATTTAGCGTTAATACTCCAAGAGATATGGAGTCCGTTCCATTCCGTTCTTTGTCTATATCCCCCTCCTAATAGGTAGAGAGCAAGTGCCAAATATTGAGTCCGTTATCGTGAATGAGAGGTGTAAGATTTACTGGAAGTTCTCGCTTACGACTATCAGGCGCGTCGTCGCATCGAAGCCTGTTATCGTCCTCATTGACATCGAGCTACGCCAGGTGAACCGCGGGTTTAGGCTCAGGCTGATCGTTCTGATCATTGACTGTCTGGGCGGCATGAAACAGTCCTTTGTCTCTGAGATAATTCTAGCCAGTAGGCACAATGCCTTAATATTGGCTGGCCAGATGCAAAAGGCTCTCATCCATGGGTCCCTTTGACTACTTAGACATCATGATTCCGGACTGCAGTAGTGCTCACCCTATGGGTGGAGGGAGCACTACTGCAGAGCGATTAAGAGTTGTTTGTATCCCTTAGCTTGCTGGGTGGTGTTTGAGGCGACGCAGAGCCCTCCAGGCTCATCCAGCGATCTCATTCACGAGTAAATAATAATAATAATAATAATAATAATAATAATAATAATAATAATAATAATAATAATAATAATAATAATAATAATAATAATGTGAACGAGAGGTGTAAGATTTACTGGAACTTCTCGTTCGCAACTGTCAGACCAATCGTTGCGACGAAACCTGACATCGTCCTCTTCGATTTTGATGACAAAATCATCTATGTCATTGAGTTCTCAGCTCCGGATGAGAGCAACATTACAGTGAAAGAAGAGGAGAAGCGGCTCAAATACCAGCCACTCTTGTTTGAGCTACGTCACATAAATCGGGGATTTAAAGTAAAGTTGGTTGTCCTGATAATTGGATCTCTTGAGGGAATGAAAGAATCGTTCATATTTGTGCTGAACAACATCCCTGTATGTAGGCGGCAAGCCTTCATGTTAGCTGGCCAAATGCAGAAGGCCGCCATTCTTGGATCCCTCCGTCTACTTAGACAGCATGATTCTGGACTACAGTAGAGCTCACCCTTCGGTTGAAGGGAGCACTACTGTAGGGCGATTAGGAAAAGTTTGTATCGCTTAGCTTGCTGGGCGGTCTTCGAGGTGAAGTCGGAACCCTCGTGGATCGTTCAGCGATCTCATTAAAAAAAATAATAATAATAATAATAATAATGCCGATTCTATTATTGTTATCTCTCCATACGAATATTTGAAAGCCCCGTCCTCATAAAAAAATGAATATTTAAATTAATATTTAATAAAAAAATAATATTTATATTTTTAATTGCTTCCTAGAATATAGTATCGGTGGATCCAATCGCGAAGACCTGCACCCTCGAGGGTTCAACAGGTGGTGGAAAGTCGTATCAATTCGACGCGGCATTTGGTCCAGACAGCACCACCGAGAAAGTGTACGAAGACGTGGGTTCAGTTGTCGTTGAGGCAGTCCTTGAAGGATACAATGGAACAGTTTTTGCATATGGCCAGACAGGCTGTGGAAAATCGCACACGATGCACGGATTCGTGGAGAAAACCCTGGAGCACATCTTCGAGGCGACATCGACGTCTTCATCTGACACCAGATATTTGGCACTGCTATCGTACCTGGAGATCTACAACGAGAGATTGCGGGATCTTTTGCAGGATAATCAGGTGGAGGGTGTCCTTCAACTGAAGGAGGACCCGTCGAGAGGGACTTATGTTGCTGGAGGACTTCGAGAGGTGACTGTCAAGGATGCTACCGAATGCGCTAGATTAGTGGAGCAGGGGGATAGGAGAAGAGCCTTGGCTGCCACCAAAATGAATGCCACATCCTCGAGGAGTCATGCTGTCCTCACCATTTCATTGGAGGCACTGGCCATGGGGGAGGACACACAAAAGACAGGAGCTGCGGTAAATTATTTAAAGATTCATATCAGAAAATATTCAATTGTCAAAATATTTCCCTCCATTTTTCGCTACCCGCCATTTTATCTTCTGCCAATATATCCCGTCAATTTATTTCCGGTTCAAGTGCTGGTCTGGACTATACATTTTTTCAGTAAATTTTTCTTGTAAAATTATATCGAGAATTATCCTGATGATCTTCCCACCTAGTACAGAATGCTGTCCAACGATTCCAGACATCACGATATGGGGAATGCTGTATAAAGGGTGTAGTAGTCAAGGCACCAATTTTTTGACATATTCATGACCCAAGATAATAATTCTGTAAAATATTTTAGATCTTTATCTTGATTCCCCGATTTTTAATAATTAAAAAACGTGTTTTTAATTTTATGTTTTTTCTTATACTAAAAATTGTTTTAAAAATCTGAAAACATTCTGAAAAATATATATATCTGCTTCAATAGCAAATTTCCAAATTTTCAACAAAATGTTATATTTTGGAGTATATTTACAGAAATTCATATTTTCCTCATAAGAGGCCGTGTTAATTGAAAACTAATAATTAATAACCACAAACAGCGCTGACAATCAATCTCATATTTTATTCAGGCATCTATTATCGCTTCGAAAACATTATGTCAGAATTTCAAGCAATTCTTTTACCTTCCCCAATACATTGAAGACATTCTTAAAGTAATTTTTTGTATCGAAAAATAATAAAATTGAAAAAACACGTTTTTTAATAATTAAACATCAGAGAATGAAGATAAAGATCTGAAATTTTGCACAGAATTATCGTTTTGGGCGAAATATTTGTCAAAACGCGCGCCTTAAAATTCACTGGGAGGAAATGAGACGCTTGCCCGTTTTCTATGAACATTTTTTCTTTTGTCTTTCGCTAGATTTATCTTTTACAATCTTCTATATAATTTGATCTGAGTAGGATTGTATTCGGTAGGCGTCTTAAGGTTATTGTCTCGCCATAGTCTCTGCAAAAAGTTTATCCGCTGTAAAACGGGCCAGCTTAGAACACAATCTTTACACGGTATATAGTCTCACTTGATTGATTGCATTGTGCATGGATAGCTAAAGCATAACTATATATTTTCCATATTAACTATTTTCAATTATATAAATTTATGGATTTTCCATAATTATATCAGGTAAACCAAATGGTCAATCGATTTGATTTTTTTCTGTACTCCCTCCCACGATATATATTCCATGTTTTTTTTTATTTCGAAAACTGTCGAGACATTGATATTCTAAAAATTCGAATTGGTAAAACTCTATGTAAACACGTGTTAAGTCCCTTGAATTTCAAGAATTTATATCTCAAGTTCGAAAAGGTCAATCGCAAACGGAAAGGGTTCATTTTGTAGCTAATTTTTTGAACTATTCACCATAAAATTTTTAACGAAAACTGTTAAGGTTGTTGTCGCGTAGAATTTTTTTTCGACAGTTTTCGTTAAAAATTTTATGGTGAATAGTTTGAAAAATTAGCAACAAAATGAGCCTTTTCCGTTTGCAATTGACCGTTTTGAACTTGCGATATAAATTTTTGAAATTCGAGTGATTTAACACGCGTTTAAATGGAGTTTTGCCGATTAGAATTTTTTAAAAATCAACGGCTCGACAGTTTCAGAAATAAAAAAAAACGTGGAATATACATCGTGGGAGGAAATACAGAAAAAAAAAATCAAATCGATTGACCGTTTGGTTTACGGAATATAATTATCGGAAATTCATAAATTTATATAATTGAAAATAGTTAATATGGAAAATATATAGTTATGCTTTAGCTATCCATGCACAATGCAATCAATCAAGTGAGACTATATACCGCTAAAAGATTGTGTTCTAAACTGGCCCGTTTCACAGCGGATAAACTTTTTACAGAGACTGTCGCGCGACAACAACCTTAAACAAAAATTTTACAGGAACCTTAAATAACGCGGGTCCATTTGTCTTCCAATGAAGTTGGAGATAATTCGTTCCAGGATAAGATTGTACAATATATTTCTACCGATATATATTTTGTCAAAGATAAATTCTCATAGAGCCGATCGCATCCTCTAAAAATTCAGGTGCGACGGGGACGTCTTCACCTGGTGGATCTCGCGGGTTCGGAGAGACAGTCGAGGACTGGAGCTGCTGGAGACCGATTAAAAGAGGCAGCGAGTATCAACCTGAGTTTATCAGCCCTGGGGAATGTCATCAGTGCCCTGGCTGCTGGTAATGGACGGCACGTGCCATACAGAGACAGCAAACTCACGAGACTTTTGAGAGACAGCCTAGGAGGGAATGCCAGGACTCTGATGATCGCCTGCATCAGTCCCTCAGATGACAACGGAGAGGAGACACTCAGCACCCTGAGGTATGCCGCCAGGGCGAGATGCATAAAAAATAAACCGGTGGTGAACGAGGACCCGAAGGACGCCCTCTTGAGGCAGTACCAGCTTGAGCTCCAGAGGCTCAAGAAACTTTTAGAAGGTGCTCGAGACTTTGACGATGACGAGGAAATCCAATCATCCTCCATCAGCAATTTGTCAAGTTATAACGAGGAAGTGGAGAAGCTGAAGAGAGAGTGTGAGGACTCAAACATCTCGGCTCAGAGGCTCAGAGAGGAGCTCGAGACCCTCAGGGAAAGATATGAGACTGGAAGGGAGAGTTTTGAGGGTAAAGTCTGGACAACCACCACCAGGGAAATCGATGAGAAACGACGGAAGAAGAGGGAAGCTGCTAAGAGGGAAGTTATGAGGCGTCTTGAGCGGCTCACAATCGGTGGAGAAGCTCAGGGTGATGCTGAGTTGAGGAGGAGAAGGGAAAGGAGGCGTCGCCGACTGGAAATTATTGCTACAGCTCTTGAAAAAAGTGCACAGGAAGGCAGTGGAGGGGCTTTTGAAGTTTATGGACAGCTCAGGACCACTGAGGATGCCCTCAAGAGGATGGCCAAGAGGAATAAACAACTCGAGGCTGAGGCGCTTGATCTGCAGGTGAATTTATTTATCACCTTTTTTAATTCATTACTTTCCTGGGGAAAAATCGTTTCCTCTTTTCACGCATTCTGTCATGTTATCATTCTATTCGTTGAATTTGGAACTCCTTCTGTGAAGATTACGTCTCCATTTAAAATAGGGTCATGTTTTTGTTTGTAATAATTTTTAGTTTTTCTGATAAATTTTAAAACTACTTTTTTTTACTAATAAACAAAAACAATACGTTTTCTTTTCATGATTTGATTTCAATGGCAGAAAGTGAAAAAAATGAGAAACGTAATCAGCAAGATAAAAATTTCATTTTCAAAATTCCTCAAATTCCTCAAATTTTTCAAATTGATATATTTTTTGCAATAATGAAAGAATATATCATGTGTGGACATCCGCATGGTAAGGGCCCACTTTGCTCATTTTATTGTTTGGGATAACGCAGTTTTTTTAATTTTGCTCCAGATTCTTCAATTTTTTGTACCACTTCAGAACAAAGTTTAGAATCTTCCTCGACGAATCCCGGAAATTTTATCATTCTATTTTCATTAGAAGTATTATTTGCGTTTATTTAATGACAAATTAAAAAGGGCCCACTTTGTCCTTTGGACGTAGCACTTGAGAATTATGTGTTTTATGTGGGTTTATTACATGATAAGTTTTTGAGTACTGATTATTGTAGAGAATAAAAACTACTCTCTAAAAGTGATATAATATTTTTATTCTCCTCGTGAGAATATTACCGATATTAAACAATCGAAATACAATAAACATTACTTTAAAAAACTTTAATAACAAGGTTTAGTATAATATGTCAGAAAATATTTAGTGCGGAGCGATGTGATCTCATTCGGGTTGAGACTCGAACTGTCCGATGGATTTTCCGTTTCGGGGACCTTAGGCCCAAGTTCTCTTTGTTTATGAATCAGGCTACAGTCTGCATTGCCAGTGTCCCAAATGTTTTCCAGATGAAAACCCCGAGGTGTCGGGTGGAGTAAAATAAGGCCCTCATTGCCCTCAACTGTTTATTGACCAGCCCTCATTGAGCGTCTAAATTTTTCCCACACATTACGTATTTTTCGTAATTCTGGAGCTAAAACGTTAAGGAAAATTCCACGAAATTAATTCGGAACTTTTCTAGAACTTTCAGTAATTTTTGTCTGAATTTTCAGTGAAAAATTACAACACCGCCCCATAAATTTTCTCAGTTACTTCTGCAATTTTTATTGAATATATTTCTTTTCGTGCATGTAACTTAAAATTATGGTTTGATCACGTAAGTCTGTCAATACTGCCAGAATGGGCCCTTTTCATGCGGACGTAACATATATTGATGTGCAATTTAATTTTAATTTTAATTATCCTCACATCTTGATAGATTACCAAATAAAAAATAGATACGGAAAATATTATCTTATTCTATTTCACTTAATTCTTATTTTATTAATTTTCTCCATTATTTCATATCCTGTATTCATATTTTTATCGTTTTAATCAACAGATTATTATTTATCGACCGGCATTTCAATTTTACTAATTTCTCTTTTTCTTTATTGAATAATAAATACGATTTTTTTTTGTTTATACAAACTAGAGAGAATTAATTATAAAATTTAGTGAATGTGAAGAAGATG
Organism: Fopius arisanus; assembly: GCF_000806365.1. Taxonomy (NCBI): domain Eukaryota; kingdom Metazoa; phylum Arthropoda; class Insecta; order Hymenoptera; family Braconidae; genus Fopius; species Fopius arisanus. The sequence continues at coordinate 304,334 of NW_011887846.1, forward strand.
CGTAAACATATAATTAAATGATACAGATAGAAATGATAATTAATAGATAATTAATAAATCATTATGAATCGTTTAGCGATCTTTATACTTTTCGTTTAGATTTTTATGATTCTGATTTAATATGAATTTTTTTTTTTAATCTTCAATTCATATTACTATTATATAAATATTATATTATATTATTATATTATATAAATTATATTTAATTTATTTTAAAACACACAAAAATATTTATTCCATTGAATATTTATCGTTTAATTTTCCAATTTGTTTAAATATCATAACCAGAACTTTTATAAATTTTTCTTATGTCTATATAACTAGATTAAAAAAAACTAATTAATCAATGAGTAATGAATAATTTCGACAACCATAAATTAATGAAAAATTATAATCTGGAAAACAAATATCCATTCGAATTATATTTATTCGATGATGTCGTAATTTATGGAAGATGAATCCAATTATTCAATTTTTTTCAATGATTCAGCGCTTTTTTTTTTCTCGTGAATGAAACTGGAATTACGAGTTTTTTTCTCTGTATCTTCTCATTTCGGAAAACATGCAGTAATTTATTCATAATTTAATGAAGCGAATGAATTTTTTCAATTGACGACAGTTTGGAGAATTAAAGGGGAAGTTGCAAAAATATTTTAGCCTCGAGATATTTTCGGAGTGTTCACCACGTGGAGAAAACCTCTTCGATCTTTTCGTCAATTATGCTATGACATTGGAATTATTTGTAATGAAGAAGTGGACGTTGATAAAAAATTCATTCGTAATTCGAGGTTTTTCATGTGTCATTACCAGTGAATTATTTCCGCCATCTCATTATCTGCCGACGCTTCCTAGTCCCTTCCAATGACTCGCCGAAATATTCATGGATAATTATTGTTTGTGTCATTGTTAATGCAAATGATGTTTTGTTTTCATTTCTCGAATCTTAATTATTTTATTTAAATATTGTGTAGAGTCCTTTGTTAACACATATCATTATTCAATCGATTTAAGTAGCAGATTTAATAATTCTTTTCATCATTTAATTATAAACAAAATAGTATCATTTTTTTAAAATTTTGAACGCAAATTTTTCGAAAATCTTTCATTGAAATATTCTTTGAATTTCATTTATTAATCTTTATATAAATAAAATTATATAATCTACATTATTAATTGGATAAATTACAAATCATTTGTCATCAATAAATAGAATTTTACAATTAGAATTCTTTGAAGAATTCCTTTTATTTATTTCATAAAGACAAAGATTCATTTAATAATTTCTCAAATAACTCATTAAATACTTTTTTTAAATTATTCATAAACAAAGAAAATTGGATCAATCAAACTAATAATTAAATTTGCACATTCAAAAATATAATAAAAACTGACAAAAACAAATATCACAAAATATATTTTGGTATATAAACTGAATGAATGATATAAGAAGAAATATTTTAAAAAATATAAATTTTTCCACGTGGATTGTTTAATTTACCAGTAAAATGAAATGAAAATAATAGTAATTTATAATATTAATTGGATAAATGCGGAGTGATTGGATGGGAATAGGACAAAATACCGTTACCAAAATCCGTGTAAAAGGAAATGACTGTTGTTCCGTTATTTTGCAATGGCCTCAGGCATCCTGGGATGCGGAACGTCGTGAACTTTTACGACGAGAGTTGCTGGCAACGCAGATATCCGAAGCTATGGTACCACATCTGCGTCCTGGATGTCCCCTCCGTGATTTAGCCGCTGTACGTGGTGCAGCTAGTTGGTGCGATGAATTAGCTAGATGGAGATTGCCAGATACATCATCAAGAATTCCACTGCCACCTCCACCACCCCTTGACACAAGATCAAAACCAGATCACAATAATAACAGCGATGATAAGAGCAGTGATGATGATATCAGTCATAACGAAAGAAAGGATATTGTTGGCACTTATTTCAAGAGAAATAGAATTGATGAACTACTTGCTAGAGCTAGAGAGGCCAAGACATTTGGTGAATATTCTCTTCAATTTCTTCAATTCAATTAGCAATTGTTTTTAGAAATAATTTGAAAATTCGGCTTTTTAGTTTTCAATTTTTCAATTATATTTATAATATATAGTCTTTGGTCTTTTAGTAAGTATAGGCGTTCCCTTAAGAAGTGTGAGATTATAATATATAGTATACATTCCCTTTTAAAAAAAAGCATGTAACGTTTTTTGTCAGCTTTTTTTGGCGCTATGCATATCAAAATATATCTATATAATATGATATATATATATATAATATATATTATTTATATAGTAATATAATATATGAATTTAATATAATTCATTAAATTTTAAATTATTTTTTTTATATAAATTTTTAGACTTTTTTCTATTTTCTTTTTGAAATTCTATATATGTATATATTACATTGGAAATATATAAATAAATATATATTCCAATGATAACACCCCATACGTGGACGATTTGGCGCGCATAGCTAGTATATAAAAAATATATATTTAATTCAATTTAAATTCAATATTTGATGTCTATTTTATTTTCTTTTTTTTTTGTTATATATATAGAGTATATGGGTGATTCGACAGAAATAGGAATATCTATGTCAGCCACAATGGCCATTCGGATGCGCTTCTCAAGCCTCAGCCGAGCGGTCGCAGACGAATTAGTAGAATATGATAGAAAGATATTGATGTACTCTCCGAGTGTACTAATTTTTAAGTACCTATGTCAATCAGTATTGCATCTAGAAAACATTTTCAGAAAGTCACGGTACTGACATTGACAGTACGTTTTGAGATATTTCTTGAGGACGGTAGTAGAAAATTATTAAATTTCCATGAAATAAATAAGAAACATGTGACGGCACGTTTCGTATGTCAATTCCGAGTATGGTGTGTGTTATCGTGGAGAAAATGTATAAATGCATTATTTAAGACACGGTACTCACATAAATACTCTTGAACATCGCAGCACCGATTGGTTAATGACATATTCAGAAAAGTTATTCGTCTTCAAGAATGTTCAAGGAAATATCTGGTCATTCAGTACTGATTGCTCCCTTGGTACCAGGTATTGTCTTGTAATGATAATGAAAAGAGTAATTTCGTGATAATCACTATTTCCGTGGACTCACCCATGTATAATATATTACATGGATTATATCATCATATTTAATTTCTTTGAAACGGTATTATTATAATATATGATACTTTAGCAGAATAAAACAGCGGCACGAAATGTTACGTGAGTTTTTTTATTAAGGAATATAAGTTGATGATTTTGTCTGCCTATGTTCTAGAAGCAAATGGGAGACTGAGTAAATCCGGTGGTTCAGACGACTCCAACAATTATCTGCAGCTGAATGCCCTGAATCTTCAGTCAAGTGCTCCAGCAGTGGAGGCACCAGGAAAAATTCCCAGCCATGTAATGGGACGTCCAATAGGTTCTTTCAATTCCTGGCTGGTCCAGGACACCGCCAGCAGGTCCATCACCTCCAGCCAATCCAAGAAAATACCTCCACGAATCCTCGAGGCATTGCCCTCCAGAATGACCTCCTGACGAGACTACGACGCGAAAGATCGGCGCTCATATCAATTTTTACGATATGTTCTCGACGGACTCCAGTGAAAGTCATTACGTCTGCTAAGAAAGTTTGCTAAATCCAAGAGACAATTATTTTTTCATATTTTTTTATCCAGCAACAATTCAATCATCAATCTCTTTGGAGATGATTTTTATTCCTCCAAAGGTCAGACTACAATCGCACTTCGGGGAATCGTTGTTTAATCCATCTGTCAGGCTTCAAAGAAAATTATTAACGATTTCGTAAACAAGTGCTAAGTGAGAATTTCCATCGGAGAGGTGCAAAAAATTCCATGAATGAACAAACAAGTGCTTGATTACAAGATATTCATGTCCTTTTGTGGTACTTTTATCGTTTTACGAGGGTAATTATCTCACCTCAACGACTCGAGTGTTTCTTTTTCGATGAAAATATTGTTGTATGTCGGTACATAAATTTAAGATATTTGCCAAAGATTTTGGGTTTTCTTTTTAGTTTTTTCAAACCTCTGATTATTGTTATTATTATTATGAATCCATGAGTTCTCTAAAGAGCATTGCAATTTCAGGGGCATCGCGTGTTCCTGGGACGACTGCCCACTTCCTGCAATTACAGAGGAAAAAATTCAATGAAAATTCATAGAAAATAGGTGCATGTGGTTTTAGGAAAATTTTATCCTGGAAAAAGTCAATCTATGAAAAGTTCTGCCACCTGCACGTATCCTGCACACACCCTGAACTATTCCTTTTTCTAGGCCGAAAAATTTGTAAACCAATGAATCAGTCGTGGAAATTCAACATTAGTTTTTCAATATCAACAAATACCTATTAAGTTTTAACAATCCTTCCCGTTGATCTTTACAAAATATTTTTCTCCGTGCAGAAGAAAGAAATAATGTTCATATGACGAAATTATATCGTATCGTATGCAGTCGATTTACAATAGAAAAATTGACGAACAACAAATATTACTTCTGAATGCATATAATTATTTTTTTTAATTACGGGATAATTTATGTGGGGAAAAATTCTCGAAGCGTTATAGGACACTCATTGGACTTGGGACAAAGACTGTGTGGTGACCACCAGCGCCTTAGTATAAACCTTCCGAGAAACAATTTTGGATCTGAGCGACATTTGCCTGCTATTGTTTACAATAAACAAATGCCGAATGACGAATGATGTGTTGGAGTTTTTCTCCACTAGGAAGTGGAGATGAGAGCAGTTCGCCTAGCACCTCGGCCGAGAGCACATCCAGCTACTTTAACCAATATTAACTGAGATATATATTTCTGTTTGCGTTTGTCTTGATTTTATATATTGTTAACCAACTCTCCGTTACTTTTACCAGTATAAATTATAGAAGAGGATATTTTACTGAGGTGGAGTGTTTTGAAATATACTCTCAAACCCCTTTAGAATTTTACTTCTTACATTTAATAACGTAACCACAAAATTAACATGAATGAAAGACTTTTCTTTAGTCGCTCGGAAGACATGTCTTAACCTCATCGATGCCATAGCAAAATTAACTAAATTAACAAAGGGATCCAGCACCCTGGACCTCAAGTGACGTTGTGATATAAGATATCATTCATTCGAGTCTGTTTGGGCTAAAAGAGAAAACGTAACCATCATCGTTCATACTTATCAGAATTCCAGTCAATAAAAATGTTCGTGTTGGAAATATTTTCGATGTTAAAACGAACAAGAGACCTGTTGTGACAGATCAGAGGGAATAATGGAAACATTTAGGCTGTTTATACGAAACAGCCCAACACGTGGACCAACCCCATAGACAAAGGGCCTTGTCTAATGGGTAGACCTGACACCCTGGACGATTTGGTGACTGAGGACACTTGGAGACGAACTCTCGAGCAAGCAACATTAAATTTACCACAATCAACCCAGCTTATATTATATCGAGTCTTTAAACCAAAGTTTAATTGTTAACAATAAATGGAAGATCGGATTAATTAATTAAAATAATCGTTAAATATTTAGTCCCTTACATTCGTCACTATTGAATACAAATATAGAGTGAAAAATATAAAATTCATTTTTGCCTGGTATCATTTCAAACAGAAATTCAACATTATTTAACACTAATGACAACGATGGTTAATAATTTTGCATAAATTATTGTATAGAATATTCGTAGAAATTAAAATATTGACCATTTACAAGAACAAAGAAAGAAAGAAGGATTTGAATGGCTGTAGGGGTTAAACGGTAAGAAATAGGGATGAAATGCCAAATATATTTTTTATGCAGAATTTTTCGATCTTCAAGTTATTATTCGACCATTTTCTTCATATCTAGCGTAGTTTTCAAGTTATTCACAAAAAACCATTTTTGGGGGTAATTAAAATTTTTTTTTTTTGGAAATGCACAAACTTAAAGCGCTTAAAATTACTTGGCCGTTAATCACACGACAAAAGCACACATTTTTATATGGAAAGTGTTTTGGATCGAAAGAACACATATGTTAGACCAAATTTGCCTGGACCCCCAAAGGGCTCCTCTGCCTAGTACCTGATTAAATAATCCGTGTACTTGACACTCGCTATCTCTTCGGTTCTCAGAATAATTCCCCTCTTCCTTTGGTGTTGAGGTGATCTATTCTCTACTCATTTGAAAGAGCTCATCAAATAAACTCTTAAAAAATCCTTTACTTTACCTAAATTAGTAAGTAGTAAGTAATAAGTTACTTTACCTAAATTTAAATTTTGTTTGAACGTCTCTCCATTACCAAAAAAGACAAATAGGTATATTTATATACCATCTTAAAGAATATTTTCTTCTCTTCGCAATGGCATCAGTTGTGTCTGATTTAGTTGCTTTTTCGTAGAGCTATTCAAATTTTTAGCTTTTTTCAGCGCTATGACACGTTCTAGAATTCAAATTTATTGCTAATTATCGTATTAAGGTTGTTGTCGCGTAGAATTTTTTTTCGACAGTTTTCGTTAACAATTTTATGGTGAATAGTTTGAAAAATTAGCAACAAAATGAGCCTTTTCCGTTTGCAATTGACCGTTTTGAACTTGAGATATAAATTTTTGAAATTCGAGTGATTTAACACGTGTTTAAATGAAGTTTTGCCGATTAGAATTTTTTAGAAATCAACGGCTCGACAGTTTCAGAAATAAAAAAAAACGTGGAATATACATCGTAGGAGGAAATACAGAAAAAAAAAATCAAATCGATTGACCGTTTGGTTTACGGAATATAATTATCGGAAATTCATAAATTTATATAATTGAAAATAGTTAATATGGAAAATATATAGTTATGCTTTAGCTATCCATGCACAATGCAATCAATCAAGTGAGACTATATACCGCTAAAAGATTGTGTTCTAAACTGGCCCGTTTTACAGCGGATAAACTTTTTACAGAGACTGTAGCGCGACAACCACCTTAACTGTCATTTATGAAGATACGAGATCTACTGCGCACTCCGTGCGCCGAATTTGAATTTTGACTTCGGATTCGAGTTAACCAATAGGGAATCAGCCTTACGAGTTTCGACTCAGGCGAACTTCATTCACCTATCTCTGCTTTCATGATAAGGATATTGTATAACAATCTGAAGTTCGCAATAACCTCTTAATGATTCCATTATATTCTTTGGATTCCATCAATTTGACCAAGAGTTATTGATGATAATGTGTCGAATATCGTGGGTCATGTTTTGAAAATAATTATTCCGTGTAAATAAAATCCATAATAACATTTATCATCCTCATAAATTTTCATGTATTTCATTTTCTTGTGGACTCATCGAATGTATGGTTCAAAACAGGGAAGAGGAAAGAAGGATTGTAGAAAAAATGTCTAGTATTGAATTGTTAAATCAGCATTAAACTGATTAGAATCAATTAAACACAAAGTAGTTAGCGCCTCGAACTAGTTTAATAAAATGTAGACCCGACAAAAAGGGACACAGGAATGGAAAACACAAAATGGAATGCGGATAAAATGGGATGAATGAGAAAACTCAATGAGACGAAGAGAAAAAATCAATGGTAACAATCCATTAGTCAGTATTTCAGTTTTTTTCAGAATTTTGTTACTAAGAAGACAACAGATAATTAAAGGAAGGAATTAAATTAGCGAACGAAAAAGCACTGGGAGACTTTTAGACTGTCTCCAGCATTTTTTGGCGAAAGAAACAGAAATTACTGGGTATGAGTTAAAAACGTTTTTACGCAAGTGTTCCATTTTGTCCGGAGGTCCCCTAGTAAAATTTGTTTCATCAATGACTGTTATACAATTGTTACCTGCGTATTTGGACCGGACTTATCATTCTTCTTCCCCCGACTGATAAGACGTCGTGATAAAAAAATTCATTAAAAAATTCACGAATTTTGGGTGAAATTCCGCTGAATTAATCGATTTCATTCGTTTGTCTGGTGAATTCGAAATTCGGTAGTTATGGTTTGATGATTTATAAGGAATTGTTCGTAAATTTTTAATTTTTGGATGGATCTAGTTATTTTTTGTCGTTGAAGTCGAGAAATTCTTCAGCAATTCTCTCGCACGTACAGAAAAAATTTAACGGTTTTTTCGTAATAAAATCCAGAAAACAAAGCTTGGAAAAAGTCCGAAGCGAGGAAGTGCCTCAGCTGTTCTCCAGCGACGCAGCAAGAAATTTTATGCCCTAATAATAAGGAACAATAAAAAAGGGAAGAATAAAAATGAATAAAAGGAGAAAACTGGATGAGTTTACGTCCAAGAATTTTTACAGAAACATGAAAACTGCTTCCTCAAGGTTTTTCTTTTTGATGTATATCTCCCGGAATGATGAAATAGTTTGCATAATCGACTAGAGGAGTACCACGAAAAACAATTACAATTTTTTTACTAACAAAACAACACTAAAAAGGTCAAGTGTAACTAGTTGGCTCACTCTTCACTCCACTCTTCCGTGAATATCTCTGAATCTAAAAGAAATACCGCAATTTTCCTAAGAACCTTTTCTGTAGAGCGGAACAAGAGCTACAAAAAAGGTCCTAATAAAATTTCTGAGTCTCTCTCCGTTTCAGTAAAAATTGAAAAACAAAATAATTTTTCAATACAACTTGAATAGAAAAAACGCTATCTGTAATTTTCAATTATTTTTTTTAATACCAAAAATTGAATAAAATTCGCGTGGAGTTCTACCATCAAAATCTGCATTCATTTTATTATAATTTCTAATTATCGCAGTATTTACGATTTAATGAATGAATTTTGAGGGATTTAAATTGGATGATAGTGCACAAAAGGATTTCAGCGGAATGGAATAATACTGTGGATGTTTAAAAATAAAAAGGTAAGTGCCTCATACGAAAGCGAGTTTGGGTGAGTATCTCTTTACTGTGAATTTTTTTGTCTCTCCGATTGCGCGAATGAGCTACTTTTACTTTCACGCCGAACCGCGCGAAATTGTCCAAACACTTTAAAGAAGCTCACACACCACCGAGAATACACTTTCCCTCTGGAAAGTCGTTCTTATTCCTATTATCCCTCATGGAGTCATCACATCCGAACAGTCATCAGAAAAAATACTCAAAGAAAAACGAAAAACTCCGCAAAAAACTCGTACCTGCCCGGTTAAATACCAATTAATTAGTTGTAATTGTATTTCTTCCATTTTGCTGTTGGAAATTGATGACTTCACTAGAAAAAATAGAAAAATATTGTTAACTTCACTTTTAGGTGATAAAATTATTGAGAAAGTGAAATTTAGAAAGAATATATACATGGTCAATAATGGAGGATAAATAAAACTTTGAAAAATGGAAAGATCATAAAATGTAATTGCAGTGGTGAAATTAATGGTCAGTGTTTTAAAAGGTGAAAATATTGAAGTATTAAATTGAAGAGAAGAAAAAGTGCAATAACGAAATATAAATTAGATAAAACTATTATAATTAAAAATAAAAACTACAAACTGTTGCTTTCTTTGAACTTAAAATTATATAAACGCTAATACGAAAAAAAAATATTATTATTGTTATTATTATTATTATTAATTAAAAATTCGTTACTAAATACAATCAACAAAAATTCTAAAATGTATGAACAATAATCATAAATTAAAAAAATATATTACATTTTAAAGATGTAAAAATGTAAACAGATAAACAAAATGAAATTATAATCTAAAATAAAATTTCAAAATCGCAGAATTCGGAATGAAATTAATTAATTAAATGGAAAAAATTTGAATTTTTTTTCAAAAAATAAGGAATCATAAAATATATATTATTAAGAAGACAAGAGATTATTAAACGAAGAAATTGAAGGAAAAAAAAACAAAATTTTATTTTGTTTATCTGTTTACATTTTTACATACTTGAAATGTAATATTTTTTTTTAATTTATTATTGTTCATACATTTTAGAATTTTTGTTGATTGTATTGATTAACGAATTTTTAATGAGTAATAATAATAATGATAATAATTTTTTCATATTAGCGTTTATATATTAAAGAGATAAACAAAATAAAATTATAATCTAAAATAAAATAAAAAAATCGTAGAATTGGGAATGAAATTAATGAATTAAATGGAAAGAATGTGAATTTTTGAAATAATAAAGAAATATAAAAAGAATAAAATCCAATGTATATGGAAGATAAAATGGTACAGTGATTTGGAATGCAAAATCCCCGGCGAACGATAATAAACTAAAATGCTCAAAAATGCAATGGCAAGAAAAAAGCGAGGAACAAAGCGATAAGACCTGGCGATCTGTCATACGAATGGCAGATGATTCCACAGTGAGTCCAAGTTCCAGTTGAATCATTCTCACCGAGAATAACTCACACAATCACCCAGCCACACTGATAAATCAAAAGAGATTGTCGGGCAACTGGTGTTTGTAGACTTTCTGTGTGGTACCGTGCATTTGTATCAGTTTTTCGCAGTAGTAGGAGAAGAGAACGGAGAGAAATAGAGATAGCAAAGAGGTACCAAGCAGTTGCCAGCTGGTTGTCGTTTCGAGTGTAACGTAAGCTCCAATGAAATTCAATTAATCCGAATGTTGATAATTTAAAAAATTCCCCAAAAAGAAAACGAGCCAATGAGTCATGAAGTGCTTGGAGTTGTCTTCAGTGGAGAACATCTAGAGTAATGGTGTTGTGAATAAAGTTCTTCACAATGTCGTCGATATTTTCAAAGTTGATCGACAAGACGTCATCGAAATACGGCGTCAGACAGGAAACGTTAACTAGAGCTGTTGTTGGAACAGTGACAGCACTTTATCTTGTCAAGCTGACGTATCCACACCTTGTTGGGATCACCAAGAAGCTAAAGACAACGAGAGACCTCGGTAAAACTCACCAGAAGAATGGAAAAACCGTTGGTCTATCTCCAACCAAGAGAGTCCCCAACGTGGGACTCGATAGAGCATTTGTCAAGCAACTCCTGGAGCTTCTCAAGATCATGGTACCAGGATGGCGTTCCAAAGAGGCTGGACTCCTCACAGCAGCAACAATTACACTCCTAGCTAGAACATTTCTATCGGTTTACGTAGCAACACTCGAGGGACAGATCGTCAAGAGGATTGTCCTCAAAGATGTCAAGGGCTTCACCAAAATGCTTGCCAGGTGGTTCGCTATTGCTTTTCCAGCGACATTCGTTAATTCTGCCATTAGATATCTGGAGGGACGAATTGCTCTCGCTTTTAGGTGATCATTATTTCTCTTTTCTTGATTATTATTTGGATAATGAGAGGGATTTGCTGATGATTTGTTGAATTACAGGGAGAGGCTTGTTCAGTATGCCTACAGGATGTACTTGTCTCAACAGACTTATTACCGGGTCTCGGCTTTAGATAATAGACTTGGTGGTGCTGAACAAAGACTCACTGATGATTTATCCGAATTAGCTTCATCCATGGCTCATCTTTACTCCAGTCTTACTAAACCACTCCTTGATTGTGCACTTGTTGGAATTGCTCTTGTTTCTTTCTCGCATAGGATGGGGGCTAGGACAATACCAGGTGAAGTCAAATAAATATTTATACTGCTGTGGCAAGTTTTTTTGTTTTGCCATAGTCCAGTGCTAGCTACTTTGCATGTCATTGAATCTAATCGGTGTCATGTTGATTTGAAGCATCGATATTAGATCGTTCTTAGATAATTCTGATTTTTTCTTTGATATTTTGGAATATGTGGAGCATTTCATGTCGACTCGTGATATTGCAACCCTCAGGGCTTTTTATTTGTTTGCAAATTTGTTTATTTATTCACCGCGTTAATATAACATTCTGTATTTTTTCATTTTGATTTTTAATGAGTCGTTTTGCTCTAATCGAATTTTAAGCTTTTTTTTGAGATTTTATTCACGGCGGCCGGTGATGAGGTGCACAAATAAGTTTAAAGACAAAAAAGTCAGTTTTCAGGTGAAGAATTTGAAAAATATGACAATCTTTTAATTAATCATCATTGCGACACTTTGAGAACCAAAAAAGTTCAAGTTTTAATTTCTATTGAATTTTCACTACTCAAAATACTATATTTTTTGATCATTTTGGCGCCAACCGCATCATTGAATCGTAAAAGGGAAGTTCTTAATTTTTTATTTTTGAAAAAAAAATTCAATTTTTGGTTTTTGAAAAAAAAATAATTTTTTGATTTTTGAAAAAAAAAATAATTTTTTGATTTTTGAAAAAAAAAATAATTTTGTGATTTTTGAAAAAAAATAATCTTTTGATTTTTGAAAAAAAAAATTTTTTGATTCTTGAAAAAAAAAATTTTTTTGATTTTTGAAAAAAAAAAATGATTTTTGAAAAAAAAAATAATTTTTTATTTTTGAAAAAAAAACTGAAAATTGAATAATTTTGGAAATTCAACTGGAGTATATGATATATAAAGAGAGAAAATATATTTAACTTTGGCAAATTTAATGGAAGAAATTATAGAATTTATAAAAAATATATAGTATAGTATAGTAATATATAGTATAGTATAGTAAAATAAATATAGTATGTACCTACCCCTTCCAGCAGCCAAAATGGCATCAGTAAATCTTCAATTTTTGAAAGTCCAAATTCCCCATAACGAATTGATCAAGTGAATAAAAAAAAATTAACCATTGACTTTAATTTGTTTATCAGGACCATTACTAGCAGCTGGTGTAATAGCAATAACCGGTCAAGTGCTGCGTCTGGCATCTCCCAGATTTGGTCAACTCGTAGCAGAAGAGGCGACAAGAAGAGGAAGACTACGAGAGGCTCATGCTAGGATCAGTGCTCACGCAGAGGAAATCGCTTTTTATGGGGGACATAATACAGAGCACAGGTACCTCAGCACTGCCTACAGGGCTCTGGTCATTCACCTGAGGAAAGTTCTGGCCCTCAAGCTCTGGTACGTTATGCTGGAGCAATTGCTCATGAAGTACGTCTGGTCAGGCACTGGTTTACTCGTCATCGCAATGCCCTTGCTCTACACCAGCTCCAAGACACTAGCCAGAAGTGCTTACAACGATGGAGATGGTGAGTTTTTATGACGAGACCGTAATGCGCGCCAGCGCGCGGTTATGAAACGATTTCTGTAAAAGAGGTACTACTTTGTAATCTCGCGCCACTTTAGGGGACCAATAAGGAATCGTGGCTTTATGATTTCGAGATTTTCGAGATAATCGATTGTGTGAAGCGTGTCACTTTTAGAATAGGGAGAATAGAACGATTTAGGTAAGAAAGTTATGACTTTGTAATGTCGCGCCACTTTAGGTGGACCAATAAGTAATCGTGGCTTCATGATTTCGAGATTTTCGAGATTTTCGAGATAATCGATTGTATCAAGCGTGTCCCTTTTAGAATAGGACTTTTAGAATAGGAAGAATGAAACGATTTCGGTCAGAAAGTTATGACTTTGTAATCTCGCGCCACTTCAAGCCGACCAATAAGGAATCGTGGCTACATGATTTCGAGATTTTCGAGATAATCGATTGTATCAAGCATGTCCCTTTTAGAATGGGATATCCAAGAGTTATTTATTTTATATTCTCCTATTGTATTGTTGTTATTGTTGTAATTTGTTTTATTGCAGTCGAATTTGCAAGATAATACAATAATTAAAAAGTCGTTATTCTTCAACATTAAATTAAAATCATATTAATTGATTTTGTGACTACGGGAATTATCATAATTTTATCATAAATTGATGTTGAAAGATTTAAAATGAATTTTTAACGTTTTTAAACAATAATTTCATTAACATTTTGAATAACCGGTGAGAGTGGGTTTAATTCAATGTTTTTATTTATGACATTCCAATAGTCTCAATGAAGAGTTCCCATTTTTATTGAGGCAACAATTGAAAAGTATTTTTACTTCCAGTTTTTTTTTTTTTTTTTGAAAATACGAGTTCTGGCACCTGAGGTCATTACGTAGGATGTTTTTACCCGAGATGATTTGAATTTTTTTTGCTGAGACTACTGTACATGTGGAGACAACCTTTTTTTTTAATTTTATTTTTTACCTCGAATTTCACCTCCATTTATATTCATTATTTTATGATCTTTTTTTAATACAGAATTTTTTGTGCTCATATTATTCTGTTATTAAATTTTTGTGCACAAGGTCAAATTTGCATGTCTGGAGATCGGAGGGTTTCAACGTTTTTCCGATGATTGAAACTACCAAGTCTGTCGTGGAAAGTTTGTGAATCGTGCGGTTAATATCGGGCTATAAATAGCGGTGGAATCTCCTTGGATATCTCCTAATTTGTCTGCATTCCATCGCTCCCGATAATTCGCAATTCGACTTTGTTCTTTCGTGGAAAAATAATGGGAACGACTCAGGGAAAAAAATCAGCAGCGAAACATCAATTCAAATAACGCGATTCCTGCTCGAGAAATATCGTTGAATATGTGAGCCATAATTAATTTTTTGTCTGAAATTTGTTTAGTCAGATACTCTGATAATGCCAGGTTGAAGAAAAGGGTGCAAAGGTTAAAAAAAAACTAACAGACAATTTAATTAAAGCCTCGTTCATAGAGTGAATTCGGTTTAAGGGGTTGCATCAGCTGGGGAGACTCAAAAAATGGAATTCTATTAATCATCTTATTAATTAGTACATGTCTAGAATATTACCCTAAAATTCCAAATCGATTGGAGTACAAGTTTTGGAGATAGGGCCTTGGGAAATTTCACTCCCAAAATCACATCGGCTTCGCCATTTTTCAGTTTCTCCCTTTTTCTCGAAACGGTATTTTTTTTAGTCCTTTTAAAAATATATAAATTTTTAAAGCTCTTGATGAATTTTCACACACATCTTCGAGGTACTATTATCCAATTTTTGAAAGGAGGATTTTTTTTTTATTACTACCATTTTTTGAGCTGGACAATGTAGTAGAAGTTTTATCGAAATTAGTAATTTTTCATCAAAAGGTCTGCCAAAAATCTAATTATTTAATTTTTATTTTTTACTTCGTTGAGTAACTAGTTCATGGTGTTACCTACCAACCGCAATTTTTTTTGTAATTTCGAATGATCCTGTCATGAATTCTGATAACACGAGAACACCTTTTGTCGAAGGGCTCACTAAAAATTACGTTTCAATGGCTGAGTTTTTCGAATTCTTTAACGAAAATATCACAAAATCTTGTTCAAATATTCATCTTCATCCCGGAAAAAATACGCCGGAAAAAAATTCTGGGAAAAATATCTCCGCAAAAAATATCCCCGAAAAAAAAATCCCCAGAAAAAAACCCCGGAAAAAATATCCCCAAGAAAAATCTTAATTAGAAAATGTGGGTTTGATTCCCCAT
>NW_011887846.1:319728-323291 GCF_000806365.1 Fopius arisanus
CCCCCGCGGGGCGGCCGCCCCTGGACCCCGCGGGGGCTCCGCCCCTCCCGGCCGCCAGGGGGGCTGCGCCCCTCTCGACCCCCCATTTTGCAAACCTTAGACACAAAAGGAGGAAGAGCAACGGGGATGAAACGCGTAACTGGGAGAATATTTTTTCCGAGGTTATTTATTCCGGAGATATTTTTCTCGGGGATTTTCTTTCCGAGATTTTTCCTCCGGGATATTTTTTCCGGGGATATTTTTTCCACCACCCTATTTGTTGAGACCTCGATTGTAACTCCTGGTCTATCGGGAATTTTCCCGGTCAAGCGTCTTGAAATTCAAATTTCCTCAAGGTCGACAGAACTCTGTCGATTAACTGTTGATATGAAGTCCAATAAAATTCTCTTGATTTTAAAGAAACCTTTTTTGCACCTCTCATTTCGTCCTGCAGGCAATGTTTTAACGAAAATTTCGAGAGATATTTCCCGAATATTTCACCGAAACTTATTTCCAGGGTAAACAGTAATCTGATTTAATTATGTCATATGTTTAATTTATTAATTAATCCTGCAGGAGGTGTCAGCGAACGCACGCGGTACCTTACAACCTCGAAAAATCTCCTCAGCTCAGGTGCTGACGCCGTCGAGAGGCTCATGTCTTCCTACAAGGTAATTTTTCACTTAAATTCTTCGACATATCAGAAATCAACGAAATCAGAGTGCAATACTATGAATAATTCAGTCGAAATTCCTCCATCCATAAAAGCCTCGTAAATTCAAACTCACATATTATCAAATAAGGAAAAAAACTCGATTGTCTCCTCTAGGAAAATTACTCCGTCAAATGCACAATTTTTATCGTTGAAAACAAAATAGTTTCCGACTCGGACTATAAAGTCGCATTCGTCAGATTCCCTTTTTTCGTCCTAGGCGTGAAATATACTAATTTATATTCATTTATTTTCCTGATTCGAGTTAGAGAGGAATATTTCTAATACTAAGACAGATAGCGAGATTTTTATTAGAGCCTTATTTAGTGAGGACCTGGGATTTTCGGTGGCATCGGAAATTGTGTGAGATGATGGTCAGATGGAATTATACCGAGAAAACGCAAGGAATTTCAGCATCAAGTTATCGATTTGTTAATATCTCTGTTCGTTAAATTACAATATCAACATTGATTTTACAATTGATTAATTATTGGTGAGAGCCTCTTCCACCTTATTAACACGTTAATTAACTGAACTGATAATTTACTAGATAGTTAACTGACACTGACTGCTGAGAAAATGATAAATTCAATCGAAAAGGCTGACCTTGATGCTTGACTGTACAAACTCTGTGTGTGTTTACTGAAACATCTGAACGACGACACAAAAACGTTTTCTGCGCACATCCAAGACAATACTGATATAATTTCTTTAATTTGAATTCCTCTGAACGTTGACCCGGGGGCCCTCGATCTTTACCGAGGACTCCCGATCTGATCTGATGATGAAAACCTTGAAACGTCTACTTTCGTAAACAAATTTTTTTGTAGAGTAGAGCAAGAACTCCGAAAAGGGTTGTCACAAAAACCTCGCTATCTCCTTTAGATTCAGATATATTCTCCAAGAACTCAAGAACTTTCTTCCCGAATTGGCTACCAATAACTAATCTTTGCTATCAATAACTAAAAGTGAACTCCTGACTTGCGTTCTCCAGGAATTGGTAGCACTGGCTGGTTACGCAAATCGAGTAAGTGAGATGCTAGACGTCTTCAAAGACACAGCCTTGTGCAGATACCAGAAGAACGTAGTTCTAAGCCAACAATTAACCCGAGGTAGTACAAACGGTTCCCTCCCATCCGAAAAAATTCTGGAGTTCCGTGACGGAGCGCCTGTGATAAAAGGTCTAGTAAAGGAATCGCTGGACGGTAGTATCGCCCTAGAAAAGGTTCCAATAGTGACACCAAACTGCGAGGTAATTGTCTCAAGCCTGACCTTGACAATAAAGCCAGGAGATCACTTGCTGATAACAGGTCCAAACGGTTGCGGCAAGAGTTCTCTCTTCCGGATAATCTCAGGCCTCTGGCCGGTATACGGTGGGATCTTGACGCGTCCTGGAGACTCGTACCAGATCAGGACAGGGAGACCCGCCATGTTTTACATCCCCCAGAAGCCCTACATGACTGTTGGATGCCTGAGGGAGCAGATAACGTACCCTGCGGACTCCACCAACGCCGGATGCACCGACGAGGAACTCCTGCAGCTGCTGGATCTCGTGGACCTGCGTTCCTTGGCTGAGAGGGAACCTGAGGGTCTTGATGCTATGGGGGATTGGGACTCTACACTCTCTGGAGGGGAGAAGCAGAGGGTCGCAATGACGAGACTCTTCTATCATGCACCTCAGTATGCACTTCTAGACGAATGCACAAGTGCTGTCAGTCTAGAGGCCGAGGGCCTCATGTATGAGACTGCTAAACAACGGGGAATCACTCTCCTAACAATCACTCACAGGGTATCCTCTCTTGCTAAGTACCACAGTTACGTCCTCAGGTTCGATGGCGAGGGCGGCTGGAACTTCGGTCTTCTCGAGGGACTTGACGGAGTTCAAACAGTCAGGGGAGAAGGGAAGAAACTCCGGGGGAATACGCTGCAGGTATTTTTCAAATTGTATTGATCATTTATGTAGATTTATCAATATGGCGGTTTTCCTCGGAAATTTTAGTAGATTTGGGGCGGAACGTCGTGAAGGTAAATTTGGAGTTGTGTTAGAATTTTGAGTTTCTGTTTCGATTTTACTTCAACTTTAGTTTTTGAACCGAGTTCTGGTAAAAAACTGACGGTTTTTTGGAACAATTTGGTTGAATTTATGCTGGAACTTTGTAAGAATTCTGCAGGAGTTCTGTGCCATTATATTGATCCATTCTAATTGCTTTTTATCAAGGTTGATGAAAAACTTGCAGTTTTTCAAAATTCAGTTCCACTTCTCTTAAAATTCTATACAATTCTATGGGATTTCTGTAAAAATTTTGTCAAAAACTTCTGTACATTTTGTTTATCCTTACGCCAGAGGAAATACAAATCTCACCTCTCCTGACTAATTCACGATTAATATTTCGAAAATAATGATGATTAATGACTACCAATTTTTGACTGTTACTAGCTGTTCAGGAAATTGTATTATTATTATTTGTGTTTGTATTCATAATTTATTTCGATTTTCAAACAAGATTTGTGGTGGAACGACGTTAAAATAACTTCGGAGTTCTGTTTAAATTTTAAAATTCAATCTGGTTTTCACGTTAACTATAGTTATTGAATAGTTCTAGTATAAAACTGGTGGTTTTTCTGGAACATTTAGTTGACTGTGTACTGGAACTTTGTAAAATTCTGTAGGAGTTCCCGTTTAAAAAAAAGCATGTAACGTTTTTTGTCAGCTTTTTTTGGCGCTATGCATATCAAAATATATCTATATAATATGCTATATATATATAGATAGATCTTTCTATATATATATAGATATAATATATATATATAAATAATATATATAATAATATATATATATATAAATTATATTAATTTTATAAATATTAATTTT
>NW_011887846.1:323301-359401 GCF_000806365.1 Fopius arisanus
TTTTTTTTATATAAATTTTTAGACTTTTTTCTTTCTTCTTTTTGAAATTCTATATATGTATATATTATATTGGAAATAACCGTGAATATGTATATATATTCCAATGATAACACCCCATACGTGGACGATTTGGCGCGCATAGCGCGCCATATACGCTAGTCTATACCAATTTTATATTGATCCATCCCATTTTTTTTAATCCAAAGTCTGATATAAAAACTTACGACTTTCCAGATAAAGAGTCTGCAGTTTTCCGAAATTTAGTTTCACATCTGTTAAAATTCTATGGAATTCTATAGAATTTCTGTAAAAATTTGATCACGTTTTGTTTTTTCTTACTCCAGAGGAAAGATAAATCTTCCCTCTCACAAGTCACTTATAATTCAACAATAATAATCAATTAATAAAAATGTTTACACTATTCCTAACTTTTCAGGAAATTCGAGATTTGGTTACTGAAGAAACTCAGCAGCACGGCATCAGCTGAAAGAGACGATTACGCGATCTGTTGTGCTGGTGAAGAATAGAATTAGGATAAATCTCGGACAATTGTGAATATTTAAATAAAAAGTTATCGAGTGAATTCCAGATGGGGGAGAATGCAATAGACTAATTCACATCGAGCTATATATCTATTTTTTACATTAAAATCTACGTGAAATGTTTATCACTTGCTACCAGACAGTATTTCGTGGCATACAAAAATAAATCAAATGGAAAATCTTCATTAGTGATGGAGTTATTTCTATTCCTGTACTAGTGGTACGTCTTACGCTGAATGAGTGAAAATTTCTGGCTTGAGTGCGCAAGAGTTTGCGTCACTCTCTGTTGCAATTTTCCTCATTCATGCACATCGATTGGAAAATTCTGGGGGACGGAGGGAATTTTCTGGGGTCACACACGCAATTTGGGTCAAGAGATTGTCAAATTTGTCATTATCATGTGTCAAACAATGAGAGAATCCTTAATAGTTATTTAGTTTTCTTAATTGAAAAATTCACGTAACGTCTTGTGTCACCATTTTATTTCGCTGCAGTATACAATATAATAATACCTTTTCAAAGCAATTACATATTATGATATAATATGTGTTATATAATATATACTATATAGATATATATATAAGAAAGGAATAAATAAATTATAAAAATAGACATTATTATATGTTAAATTTTTAATTGATCGTAAGAATTCATTATGCAATATTTCAGTTTTTCTAGAATTTTATTACACTTGATTGATAAAAAAATGTGAAATTCCTGTATGAGGGATTTCCGGATCAGAAGTAGAAAATGAGAGATTCGAGTTAGATAGCGTATTTTTTGAGTGTTGAAAAATTTGAAAAGTAAGACAACAACAATATTGTTGAGAGAAGAAATTAAATTAACAAAAAACACCTTGGCGAGAAATAAATGACTGGCCATGAGTTAAAAACGCTTTTTTGCAAGTGTCCCATCTTGCCCTGCTCTCACCTATATTATAAATTCAATAGAAAATTTGGAAACTACAGGAAAGTTATTTTTTCAACGAGACATGCACTCCGTTTTTTAGATATGTATTATCATTTTTTTTATTTTTAATTATTTTTTTTTAGAACATCCTATTCTAAAAAGGATAAACATCGAGACTATCGATATCTCGAAACTCTGTCACGCTTATTCCTCATTGGTTCAGTCGTTTGAGGCGGCTAATTTGAATTTGGAACTCATTTAAATTAACAATTTTTAATCGCGATTTTTATAATTACAGCCCGCTGTAGCGCGCGTTCGTTCTCGTACCATAAAATACGCGTGGTAATACCTAGTGACATAAAATGAATATGGATTTTTGTAAAAGAAAAAGGAAAATGGGAAAGTTTTGAATTGTAACTCGAATTGACAGAGCTTGACATAAAATTTCAAATTTCGATAAAATATTGTTGAAAAAAAAATGATCGAAGATACACTCAAATGACAGAATTTAAACTCAGATGTCAATTTTTGATATAAAAAGTCACCAACCCGTAAACGACTAAAATATAATATTATATTTTTGAAAAATAATATAATATACTGACATGTGATAACAAAAATATTATTATGTATGAAAATCTGCGCGAATTCTCTTAAAACTGTCACATTATGACAGATTCATCCCGAAAATAATGACACATACTCCAATAAATGAATAAATAAATTTCACTTGCTGTCACATTATATAAAAAAAAAAACAATATTCCAAAATGAAAATTTGTTAAAATGTGAGATTTAGTGTGATTATTTTTTCAACCCAAATTTCCGTTAACAGGATTGGCCCATTCAACGTCACGTGGTACCAAGGACCATGGTATTATACTGATAATTTTTTGATAATTTTGTCTGGTAGTTCCTATATATAAGAAACAAAATAATATCCAGTCGAATTAACCCCAGATGTCAATGACAGATTTAATTCGATCTCTTAATTTGAATTAAAATATATTTGTTTTGAAAATAAAATTTGTATTTGACAACTGTGAGGTTCGTCTCATGGGCCAATTCTGTTAACCGAAATTTGGATTGAAAAAATAATCCGACGAATACCGCTGGAGCTTCAAAATTAATCGAGTATTTCCCTCAAGGTTCCCTGCAAACAAACGAAGTCGTCAAGTTTTTCAGGAAAAACTTCGCGCTCGTGAGTTTTATACCTGAAACACTTGACTCCATTTATTTGCAACGAACCTATCGGGAAATACTCGATAATTTTGAAGCTCTCGTGGTATTACAACTGAAAATTTGGCAGAATCTGTCACCACGTTTCTTCTCGTTATATATTTTCAAGGTTTTGGAGTTGTCAGAGTGGAAATGAAGAAGTGAAATTAATCAACGCACTGCCCTCAGGGGCCTGCGGGGCGGGGGAGGGACGGGTGGAGTAAAAGGGGGTGGGAGGGGTAAAAAGGGAAAAAGGGGAGACAGACGAGAGGAAAAACGGTGGGAGGTGGGCAATAGGGGAGGGAAGACCTGCAATTTCCGATGAGCTTACCTCCGGGAAACCCTCCAAAAGCTAAACGTCGATACCGGGACAGCCGGGGCTAGTCAGCCATCTTGAATAAAGTACGGGGGGTTGTATACATTCAATGAACAAGTCGAAACTAATGCAATTCACCTTTAATTCTGCCCACCAAGCGAGAGCGTTTTACTGTGAAAGAAGAGGCTGAAATGTTTTATCGATAAAATCGACAATATTTTGTACTGATTCCTCTGGTGAATCGGGGGAAATTAAATGCCGGTGTTAATTGCAATTATTCAGCTAATCAACGATATCTTTTCATATTTCAATAATTAATTATTGATAATCAGTACATTGCAAGGGAATAACCCAAAATATGTTGATTTATCTCGGAAACTAGTCACTTTAGGGAGAAATGACAAAAGATTTTTTTTGTCGGATATTTAATCAGCTACAAAAAAGTTCTCTAGAGTTTTCAGATTGAATCAATTGTTTTCGAGATAAATCGGTAGTTAAGATAAATATGAATAAGGGATTAACGAAATTTCACACTTTGTTAATTATGAATTTATTTGCGAAACTATTGAGTTTAGAGGATAATTTGAAAAGACTATTTGTTTCTAAAATTTAATGATCTACAAATAAGTTCTTTAGAGTTTTCAGGTTAAATCAATTGTTTTCGAGATAAATCGGTAGTTAAAATGAATATTAATGCGGGTTTAACGAAATTTCAGACTTTGTTAATCATGAATTTATTTGAAAAACTATCGATTTTGGAAGGTAATTTGATAAGATCATATTTTTCTAGAAGTGAATAATCTACGCAAAAGTTATTTGGCGTTTTCACCTAAAATCCACGATTGCCCTAATAAATTCAAGTTTAAATTTGAATAAAAGTAAGTGTAAAATACTCGTTTAATTTTCCTTCGAAAGTATCAAATATCTTATTTTAGTAACGTGAACATCTGGTCACTGAGTAAATAGCGAGTATTATTCTTACCCTTTAGGATTACTTCTTGTTTTCCGGTGTCTTTGGAAGGAATACGCGCGATTAAATTACCAGAAAGGACGGCGCGTGCCAACCGCCGGTCTCAAAGTGAAAAACGCAAAAGAAGTGAATGAAAACGTTAATCTCTCGGCGATTGAGGCACATTAAGTTTTTTTTTTGTCAAGAGGATGAGTCTATTACCCGTCCCGATGACAAGATAAAATCTACTCGGCGCCGATAAAGAATTACGAGGGGATGCGACCGCAGTTTAATTACGGTGCATCCTCCTGTGGGTTTTATCGCGGGATTATCCGGTGGGCAATCACTTAGGAAATGGATGGTGTCGTACGGAGCCGTGGACCAATCACTCAATTTTTGTGGGGGTCTTTTCAACTGGTGCTTCGAGGGCTATAAGCCCGGCTCTGCCCACCACCCAATTCAGGTGGAGGTAAACACAGGTGTTGCTATCATCGAGAATAATCACAAGTTGCATTTGATTTCATGCACGGAGAGACATATTTAGTAAAAATTACGGAACTTTCAGTTCACTTACCGATTACGGAGTTGATTCGAAAAATTTAAGTGACGGTATCGTTATTTTTCACCGATAATTCAGATAAAAATTACGGAACACCGCGGAAAAATTCCGTGACTTTAGATAAAAATTACGTGACAGTTCCGTAAAATTTCCAACAACTACATTTCGCTCCAGAATTACGGAAAATACACGTAATTTTTATTGAATATTTCCCTCAGTGTGGGGATATGAAATAAAATTGATGGACGAATTGCCAAGTTGAATTTTCCGTCGAATCTATAGGAGTTCCCTGTTACATCCTACGGAACTCTAAAAATTATCATCAGATGTTTTCGATTTTATGCAGATCAACAAAGTTCGGAGAGAAATTTATCGATTGTATTTCTGATTGCGTCTGTAGGAGTTCTCTTTATATCTGACGGAACTCTCTTTAAAAATTGTACTAGGTCTATAATTATATAGGAACTCCGAAAAAAGATATAAGCCAAGAATTATGAGTGAGATTACCCTTGATTTTCAGGTCTCTATCTTGAATATATATATCTTGAATATATCCAATTTATATTTGAAATATATCTTTGAAATGAGCGATGAGATATATCTGTCCTCATATATATATATATATATATCCAAAATATATTTTGGGTAATGCATTATTTGCCGAAATATTGCCGATTGGCATATATCTCTGGGTGTGGAATATATTTTCTGCATGTGGAAATGTAAAACATTGGGAGAAAAACTGCCGTTGGATTTCTAGTGGAGTCTATAAGAGTTCCTTTAATATTTTATGGAACTCCGTTTGAAAATAACCAACAGAGGATATATTTATTTATTTATTTTTATGATATCGATTTCACGGGGATCAAGAATACTCATCACAAACTTGCCAAGTTGAATTTCTAGTGGAGTCTATAAGAGTTCCTTTAATATTTTACGGAACTCCGTTTGAAAATGACCAACAGAGAATATATTTATTTATTTATTTTTATGCTATCGATTTCATCAAAGACCTGCCAAGTTGAATCTCTAGTGGTCTTTAGGAGTTCCATTGAAATTTCCGAGAACTTTGTTGAAAAATTATCATCAGATATTTTTGTTTTATGTAGCTAAACAAAATTGTATAATCTATTATAATTGCAGTTCTAATAGAGTATGTTAAAGTTCTCTGGAAATTTGACAGAACTTTCATGAAAATTGATATCAGGAACTGTCTGCAATTCCACGGCGATGCCGAACAGAACTTGCCATAGAAGAAGTGCAGGATTGAATTTTATACGGGGTTCATAGAAGTTCTAATATTTTACGGAACTTTGTCAATTTTTTTTACGATTTCCATTGCGCAAATTTTCCAGTTCATATTACTCTAGAAAATTCCAGTGAATTTCTGATGCAACTCATAGGAGTCATAGGAGTTCTCTTGAAAACTCCTTTGGAGTTCCGTTCAAAACCCGTCACTTACACGAAAAATAATTAAATCATCTAATTGTATTGAATGTTAAAAATGTAATAAATAAATAACACCACTTATATTTATATGAAAAATCCATTAAATGGTCTTTTTTACATTTATTTATTTTTCTCCTGATACTAATAATGATAAATTACCGGACGAGTGTGATAATGCAACAGACGCTCATGTTAACAAAATCGTGAATTAAACCCGAAAAAAAATAGTCCATTCGTCACATGTGCCGGTGAGATCTTGTTACATGTTTCTGGAGTTCTCTGGGGTCACACCTGACTCTAGTTCCGATGGAAACAGGAAAAGGAAGTCGACCACATCGCGCCTGTTAGAGAGGATTGGGTTGACGGTATTATTTTTTTCGATATATCCGATAGAATCATCCGCGTGGAGCCATCAGGATGCTCTGGGATATTCCTTCTCTCTTGGGAGAACGGTTTAACTTCACCATCAGAGTATTGGTTTACATTGCCGGCCGATTGGGCCCGTGGTATTTACCCAAGGACCCAAAAGTTATTCTCGTTGACCGGCTTTTTTCCATGACGGGCTATTCCTCAGACGAAATAAAAATCGGTTAATAAAAAAAACATTTTGATCCAGTAGTGAATTTTTCACAATTATCCATTTAACTAAAGAAGTATCAATTTGCGGTGAAAACGGTACATTACTTTTTTGTAGCTAATTTAATTCCTGATAATCATGATCTTATGACATTTCCTCTTAAAATCGATAGTTTTCTCATAAATCGATGTTCAACAAAACACCAAAATCAACTGATTTCTTATGAACATTCTTCGCAATAATCGATTTATCGCGAAAACTATCGACTTAACGCGATAGACTGCGAATACCTTTTTTGTAGCTGATAAAATTTCTGTTACAAAATCTCTTATGACATTTTCTCCTAAAATGAATAGTTACGATGTTAAGGGCGGGTTTAAGAAGTAATGTAAAAAAAAAACGTAAAAAATTGGAGATTTTAAGAGAAAATGAGAATATTTGGGGTATGAAATTAATTATTTCCCCTGATTGACCCACCGAAAAGTGTCGAAATAAAAGGCATTACGAGCGAGTGATCTCACAAGCCGGACCACCGTGATCGGTATGGTGTTGAAATGCAATCGTTCCCCCTGAAACATGCGGATGGATCCAGGAACCGGGGATCACTGAATGACACCGATTCGTATAAAATGTCATCCCTCTCATCCCTTAACAACAGATGATCTAATTAGAAAAATAAAAAGTGATCATTGAGGGAAAGAGCAGGAGGCGTCATTGGAGAAGAGTTGGTGTGGGTGATAGCCGGAGCTGTAGTGGGGTGTGACCAGGGGACGGTTTCTCTTCAAGTTATTCTTGTCAGTCTGTCAAGGGGTGCCAAAGGGACCGAGGGCTATTGTCATTAACTCCCAGGAGTCAATCTCAATAATTGACCATTTGTTTCATCAATCCACCAATCAATCCGGTCAACTGCAAGTGCCATTTTGTGAATTCCAAGGGAGAGTTTTCCGTTGTGAATTTTTATTTGATTTCATATTTAATGAAAATCATTTGGCAATTCTGTGGACATTTTTTTAAGTCACTATCAGTGGATTGATTCATGTAATTGAGGACAAGTTGATGAAAGTGCGAGTGAAGTCTTCAGAGGAAAAGTTCAAAATTAAATCCATTTTCTAAATGAAAATTCAAAAATCAACAGCTTCTTTTTTATTCAATATGATTGATTTTTCTTATTAAACAGTGAAAGAATTAATCATTGGAATAATCAATCGGAAAAGTGTAAATGAATCCCTAAATCACGAAAATTTCTCCGGAAAATTACATTTCCAAAATTGAAAATTAAATATCTAATTAATTTCTGAGTGACAATTCTAATTGACCTCCAAGGAAATGTTGAAATCACCGACAGGATTGACCGCCATGTGGAAAATTATGAAAATCGTGAGTTCGGGGTAGATTTTCCGGTGGAAAATTCGGGCGCAATTTTCCCGGAGTACGAGACGATTGCAGGGATGTAATTAATCCAGTAATTATGAGCGAAGACTTCAAGGTAAGATTTCCGTTTTTCCCACGTGGAAAGCGCATGGGTATTCCGCGTGGGAAATCGTGGAAAATCGTGGGAAATTGATGAAAATCTAAGAAAATTGGGGGAGGGGAGGGCGGGCATTTAGTGGGAGGAGATTCTCTTGTTTTATTTTTATCGAGGGATTGTTTTGATCGGGTAGTTTGGAAGATGGAAAATGGAAAATAAAGGGGGATGTTAATGAAAAATACTTGCGGTTGTGCAGTGGGAAATCACGCGGGGTTGTCAGGACAACGAGGGGCTGGACCACGCAGCATCGCTCAGGAAAGGATAGAGGGGCCAGGGGGTGGATTCTGGGGGTGGAATACGTCCCAGATATTTATCAGAGATGGAGTTTCTGCAGAACCACCATTCGACCAACAGCTCAGAGCCTGCCTATACCCTAGGTACGTCATTTTACATTTCCCCCCTTTTTTTATTACACACCATATAAGGACAATTATTCCCACATGGAACACATACATATACATATACATATATATACATCTCGAAAACATTTCTCGGTTCTTGGATTTTTGGCCCAAAATTTAACCCCCATTTTTATTATTTGTATATCAAATATTTACATTATATGAGCTTTAGATATATCTACAGGTATATATTAAATATATCTTGGGTACCGCATTTTTGGCCGGACATATATCCGGATGTTATTCGGATATATTTTCGGATACTGAATTTTTTGCGCGGGTTGTATCATTAAAATTCACCGTTAAAACTGAATTAATAATTAAATCATAGATCTTTGGGAGAGTACTTGTCGGGAGGAGTTGATGAATTTACTGAAAATTTATGTTTCAAAAGATGTGTAAAATACATGGATTTTATATTTTTTTAATGTTTTCTTTAGGAATTGGGAAAAATGGAGATTTCCAGTCTTATATAAAGTTTTTAAATCGATTATCTGAAAGAATATTGATTTTAGGAGAAAATATCAAAAAGCCTTTCTTCTCGGAAATTCAATTATCTACAAAAAAGTTGTTGTGTGTTTTTACGATAAATTGATGATTTCAATCATTTAAACCGCATTTAATCAACAGATCAACAGTTGAAAATTAGTGATAATATTAATAATTTAAAACTACACATCATTTCAATTAATTCGGTCTAGATTACTCCTCCACAAACATTCATGAACCTCAATGAAGTAAAAAACAAAAAACAATAATACTAAAACAAAAATTCGAGAAAAATAAAAAGCTTAAGTGGAATTTATCTACTTTTAACATGCTTTATCTCGAAAACTATCGACTTTAAGACGATTAGCATAAAAATCTTTTTTGTTGAAAATTTAAAGAGCTCCAAAAAAGTTCCCTAAGGTTTTCCTCCAAAGTCGATAGGTCTCGAGATAAATAGATAATAAGAAAAAATGACTGATTTTCCAATTATCAAAATATCCATTTTGTCAATTATATATTTTATATATTTATATAGAAGTAGTCCAGTGGATATATGAAATTGATATGGTATTTTTATATATTTTTGTTTCGTCATTTACGGTACACAGTGATGAGTTACTCGAAAAATTGTCAAAACAAAAAAGTCAGTTTTTAAATTAAAAATTTAAAAAATATAGCAATTTTTTAAATAATCACTTTTTGAACTAAAGCTTTAATTTTGTTTTCACTTTTAATCACCATTAAATTTTACTGTTTAAAAGACTATAGGTTTTCCGCTGCTTTTGGGGCCAGGTGGATCATTGGGCCTCGAAAATTTTGAAAATTTTGAAAATTTTTGAAAGTTCGTAAACTAGAACAATTTACATACGCGAAAAGCCATAAACTAGAGTCATCATGTGACACCAGTTTCTAATGAAAGTTCAAAAGCAAAATGATATGCGTTCTGCGATGAATTGAAAATGGAAACGGAGAGAAATATTTAGTAATAATGACGGAAGTTTCAGTTCGCTTACCGATTACGGAATCTTGAAAAAATTGGAAGGAAGAAGGTGGTGGTATCGTAATTTTTCACAGATGACTCAGACAAAAATGAGGGAACCCCGGAGAAAAATTCCGTGACTTTAGATAAAAAGTACGTGAGAGTTCCGTAAAATTTCCTATAACCACATTTCGCTCCGGAATTACGCAAAGGACACGTGATTTTTATTGAATATTTCCGTCCGTGTATAATATTGTGGAAGCCATCAGGAGCCGAATACTATACCTTCTCATGATGTAAATAGTTGTAAATAATATGATTCCTCATAAAAAAAATATATATAAAAACCAATTTTCAAATAATCTAGAATTTCCAAAAATTTTTACTAAATTTTTTCCAAAAATCGATTTCAAAATTCCCTTTCGAGATCCGATGATGCCATTCGCGCCAAAACCAGCAAAAGGCATGGGATTTTAAACAGGAAAAATTTAAAAATTAAAAAATTGAAAGTGTTTTTTTTTCGATATTCAAGTTTTTGTGGCGAAAATTATCAATTTGATTCTAAAATTGTGATAATGATGATTAATTAAAAAAATTGCTATATTTTTCAATTCTTCACCTAAAAAGTGACTTTTTTGTTTTTACAATTGTTTGAGTAACTCATCACTGGAGGCCGTAAATTACGACTCAAAAAAAAGTTCCAAATTCAATTGGACCAAAACATGTGATTAAAAAACAAAATAAAAAAATTGGAGATGTTATATTTACGTGGTGAATGGATGGGCGCATTTGCAAATAAATAGGAAACCATGAGGGTTGAAACCTCACGAGTTAACGTGGAATGCCCTATATGTATTATGTATATCATGTATCCATTTTATATAGGAGAGACGGGCAAAATGGAATACCTGCGGGAAAGTGTTTTTAACGCATTTCCAGTAATTTTTTTTTTCGCCAAAAAATTTTGGAGACAGTCTAAAGTGTCAGTGTTTTTTTGCAAAATTAATTTTTTCTTTTAAGATTTTTTTGGATCTAGTAGCGAAGATATAAAAATTGCTTGAAATTTTGACATAATGTTTTTGAAATGATAACAGATGCCTGTATCAAATTTGAGATTGATTCACTCCACCGTTTTGCGGTCATTAATTATTCAAGTTTTCAATTAACACGGCCTCTTATGGAGAAAATAAAAATTTCTGTAAATATAGTCCAAAATATAAAATTTTGTTGAAATTTTGAAAATTTACTATTGAAGCAGATATGAAAGGGTGGGAAAAATTTCATGACGATTGACTAAATGTTTTTTTCATCAATTTGTTTAAACAATATAATATTTATTCATAAAATCAAACACAATATAATTATTTTCTATGGCTATTACTTCAACTAATTAACGTATAGGAATATTGATTGAAAATTAATTGAGATAAATATAACAAATCATAGAAGGTGTCATAAACTTTTGTTTTGACTGTACGTGCAGAACATCCTTAATTGAACTATTGTTTCCTTTTTTTTTTATTTTCCAATATTTTAAAAAAATGCGCCATCTAGGTTAAATCGCTCAATTTTGCTTTTGCAAAAATTTTTGTTGGATAGTTTTCGTTAAAAATTTTATGGTGAATAGTTCAAAAAATTAGTTACAAAATGACCTTTTGAACATTTGAACTTGAAACCTTTGAACCGTTGACCTTTTTGAACTTGAGATATAAATTTTTGAAATTCAAGCGACTTAACACGTGTTTAAATAGAGTTCCACCAATTAGAATTTTTAAAATATCAACGGCTCGACAGTTTTCGAAATAAAAAAAAAACATGGAATATACATCGTGAGAGGGAATGCAGAAAAAAAATCAAATCGATTAACCATTTGGTTTACGCGCTATAATTATGGAAAATCCATAAATTTATATAATTGAAAATAGTTAATATGGAAAATATACAGTTTTCGAAATAAAAAAAAAACATGGAATATATATCGTGAGAGGGAATGCAGAAAAAAAATCAAATCGATTGACCATTTGGTTTACGCGCTATAATTATGGAAAATCCATAACTTTATATAATTGAAAATAGTTAATATGGAAAATATATAGTTTTTGAAATAAAAAAAAAAACATGGAATATATATCGTGAGAGGGAATGCAGAAAAAAATCAAATCGATTGACCATTTGGTTTACACGATATAATTATGGAAAATCCATAAATTTATATAATTGAAAATAGTTAATATGGAAAATATATAATTTTTCAAATAAAAAAAAACATGGAATATATATCGTGAGAGGGAATGCAGAAAAAAAAATCAAATCGATTGACCATTTGGTTTACACGATATAATTATGGAAAATCCATAAATTTATATAATTGAAAATAGTTAATATGGAAAATATATAGTTATGCTTCAGCTATCCACGCACAATGCAATCAATCAAGCGCGACTGGATACCGTGAAAAGATTGTGTTCTAAACTAGCTCGTTTTACAGCGGATAAACTTTTTGCAGAGACTATCGCGATACAACAACCTTAAGATTTTTTATCAGTAATAAAATTCTGGAAAAACAAATTTGAATAGTGGATTGTTACGATGGACTCTTTTCCCCTCGTCTCCCATTGAACCCCTTCATTCAATCCATTTTAACCTGCGTCCCATTCTACCCGGCTCTCCCCTAGATTCCAAAAATCAATAATAATAAAAGTATATTTTTTATAATAATGAAAAATTATTTTTATATAATGTATATTATACATACATATATATGTATAACAATTCATATATAAATTCATACAATTCAAAAAATGAATCAATGATAATAAAATTATATTTTTTATAATAATGAAAAATAATTCATATATAATATATATTATATATGCATATATATGTATAACAATTCATATATAAATTAATATAATTAAAAAAATAAATCAATAATAACAAAAGTACATTTTTTATAATACTGAAAAATATTAAAAAAAAAATGGGAGATGAAGTAGAGATTGAAGACTTGAGACTGAACTATTTGGATTAATTGTTTGAAATAAGGTTTGAACGGGTTGTTAGGGTCAGTAGGCAGCATCGAGGCGAGCATTCCAAACGGTCTCTGTGGGACAAGTGTCCTGAGTGTCCTTGGAGGTGAGGAGACCCTGTCAGAGTCTCACAATCCAGGGGATGACGCGACTACAGCTGCTGCAGCTGCTGCTGCTGTAGCTCTAGGGAGTCTTCAGGAGCTGCAGTCAAGTCCAGGGGATGAGATAAATCCGGAGACAGGACAAGGGATTCATACCAACGGCCAGACACAAGTCGTCGGAGAATTCGGCGCGAGTTTTTGGGTTGATGACATGGCAGGATTTCCACTGCCTCCGCTGGACCTCGATCCATTGCCTCCAGGATTGTTCAGCCCTTGTTCTGCCACATACAAGTGAGTTTACTTTTTATTTATACCATTGAGAGGATTTTTAGTTAATTTATTTGAGTCGATTGCTAGATTGCATTTGAAAACCTTCAGGTGATCGGGTTGATGGGCAGAACGAAGTTATTTTTCTTATTTATTCTATATCTCGCGAAGGAATTGATCGATTTCCATTTTTCTACAGCCATTTTGAAGATTGGAAAATACTCTTTAATTTGGTGTTCGATAAGTTGAATTATATTCAGTCGATCTCCAGTTATCGAGGGTTGAACATAGAAGTTCATGCGATGTTCAGGGATCTAGGATTTGAGAAACTTTTCTTCATTATTTTCATATCTTCCAGAGAAATTGATCGATTCGATTAATTTCAGAGTCATTTTAAAGATTGGAAAATTCTCTTCAATAAAAAAAAATTGTTGAATTATATTAGGTGAATATCGAGTTGTTTACAGTTGGATCCAATAATTTAAAAGAGACATATTGAATTTCAGTTGGGGATGCACAAGATCGGAC
Source organism: Fopius arisanus (assembly GCF_000806365.1). Classification (NCBI taxonomy): domain Eukaryota; kingdom Metazoa; phylum Arthropoda; class Insecta; order Hymenoptera; family Braconidae; genus Fopius; species Fopius arisanus. Next base: position 337,143 of record NW_011887846.1, read on the forward strand.
TGCATGCCCCGGGCAGGAAATCCCAATGGAGAAGGTGTTGCCGACGTTTTGCTGTCCCTGAAACACGCTGTTGTCCATCCAGCAAGTCCCACTGGTGGTTATTACACATCTCCAGTGGGAAATCATCATTATGGTCAAGAATACGGACAAAATCTGGCGCCTCCACCAGTGGCTCCTAGTCATTACGCCGCTGGACCCGCAATGTCCGTCAATGTCTCCATGAACATGACCATGAACATGAACATGCATCCAGGGTAAGTGTACATTTCGATTGCAAGTAGTTAATCAGGCATTTAGCATCAAACACTTGTCCGTTGGCTTCAATTTCCATTTACAGAAATCCGAATGCCACTGAAATATCGATTTATCGAGGAATTTATCGGTTTTATGGAAAAATATGAAAAGCTCTTTTATTTCGCAAATCTGATTCGCTATAAAAAAGTCCTTAACAGTTTTCCTATTAAATCTATTGTTTTGGAGATAATGGGGGTGAAAGCAATTTGATATCAACACAATAATTCCAGAACTCCACGTTTTTCAATTTGAATGTGGAGTTATCTCAGAAACCATCGATTTCAGGAGAAATTCAGAAAAGCCATTTTCTCTCGGAAATTAGATGGGCCATAATAAAGTCCTGTACATTTTTTCCATAAAATCGTTAGAAATTAAGAAAAACACGAATTAATGTGGACATCGACATGGAGATAATGGGGAAATGATCGAGGGGTTATTCCTTGGTAAAATGACGGTATCACTTTGGATTGAAATCACTTGAAATCAGAAGAAATATGTGGGATATGATGCCATATGATTTCATCGATTTCAAGTGAAATCCCGCTCTGGACTATCAATTTTTTTCAGTAAATTTTTCTTGTAAAATTATATCGAGAATTATCCTGTTTCCCTCCCTAGTCACAAGATGTTGAACGCTATAAAAACTTCTCCTCTTCTATCAAATCAGAAATCAGTGAAGTGACTTTTCATATTCCAAATTTCTTCACTACACGGAGAGAAATATTTAGTAAAAATTACGGAACTTTCTGCTCATTTACCGATTACGGAGTTCATTCGAAAAATTGAAGTGATGCTATCGTAATTTTGCACCGGTACTTCAGATAAAAATTACGGAACACCGCAGAAAAATTCCGTAACTTTAGATAAAAATTACGTGATAGTTCCGTAAAATTTCCGACTTAAATGTCCATTTTTATTGAATATTTCTCTCGTATAACACAGGGTAGTTCTCAGACGAAGAGAAATATTTAGTAAAAATTACGGAACTTTCTGTTCATTTACCGATTACTGAGTCGATTCGAAAAATTGAAGTGACGGTATCGTATTTTCGCGCCGGTACTTCAGATAAAAATTATGGAACACCGCAGAAAAATTCTGTGACTTTAGATAAAAATTACGTGATAGTTCTGTAAAATTTCCGACTTAAATGTCCATTTTTGATGAATATTTCTCTTGTATAACACAGGACAGTTCTCAGACGGAGAGAAATATTCAGTAAAAATTACGGAACTTTCAGTTCTCAGCTTACCGATTACGAAATCAACTCAAAAAATTAAAGTGATGGTATCGTAATTTCTCACTGATAATTCAACTGAAAATTACGGAACTCCGGAGTTCCGTAAAATTTCCTCCAGCCATATTTCGCTCCGAAATTACGCAAAACCAAAACCACGCAAAAGAAACGTGTTTTTAAAAATATATTCTCTCCGTGCAGCGAACGTTTTTTCAGTAAAAAAAAAACAAATTCTGGAATCAAACGGATATTTTCCAAAATCTTCCAAGTAATCGTTCAGCATATACAGACAGATTCATTCATTCCTATTTCGCTCACTTGCCTAATTGCTATTCCACAAATGACTCAATCAAAAATTCGAAATCAATTGCAATCAACAAAAATCATGCGAAATCATTTGAAATGACGAGAACGTGAGAAGAACTCTTAGAATCACTTAAAATAAATAAATCCCCGGAATCATTTGAAATCACTTTGAAATGATGTAAAATGATTGTGTCACGATATTGGAGAATGAATAATCCTCCGGAATAATGGAAGTTCTCTCAGTTTATTTATAATTTGACGAAATAAATATTTATAAAATATAAATAAATATTTATAAAATGACGAGAACGTGAGAAGAACTCTTAGAATCACTTGAAATAAATAAATCCCCGGAATAATGGAAGTTCTCTTAGTTTATTTATAATTTGACGAAATAAATATTTATAAAATATAAATATAAATATTTATAAAATATAAATAAATATTTATAAAATGACGAGAACGTGAGAAGAACTCTTAGAATCACTTAAAATAAATAAATCCCCGGAATCATTTGAAATCACTTTGAAATTATGTAAAATGATTGTGTCACGATATTGGAGAGTGAATAATCCCCCGGAATAATGGAAGTTCTCTTAGTTTATTTATAATTTTTTCAGGTACGACCAGAGTTATGCATCGGCTTGGGGCGTGGAACCCTTGTTGAGTCCCGCCTCTCAATACAACCCGATGCAGGAGTCGCAGTCGAGGGTAAATCAGACATCCACCAATAGCTTTGTGGGTGCACACCCCTCGCATTCTCATCCCCACACCAGAATACAATCCACCGGCAACGAGCACGCGCTCTGCGTATCAGCCAATACCTCGGGTTCCAGTATTATTCATGACGACAATGGGAGACCGAATTTATGTAAAATCTGTGGAAAAACTTATGCAAGACCTAGCACGCTTAAGACACATCTTAGGACGCACTCGGGGGAAAAACCCTTCAGGTACGTCGTAAGAGGATTGGACAATTGTAACAGCATTTCAGGGAGACCTTTATTCGTTTATTTTTTACAAAAATTGACGTATTTTTTATTGAAATTTGAACAGAATCTTTTTTTCTCGTGATAACTCTTGGCATTGAAGATCGGCTCGATCAAATAATTAATACCGGAGAAATTCAAATCGTGCCTCCATTTTTAAAAAAGACGGTAACATTTTTTGTCATCGATCTTATTCTGGGAAATACGATATATATATAGGGTCGTATGTGGGTCGTATATATACTATATATGATTAATATCAGTATATATTTTATACAGATATGTATATAGCATTTTTTGGCAATTTCGCCATTTTGTTTTAAATCTGATTTTTTTTTTTTTTAAATTCAGAAAATTTACCATCGAAAATGTATTTTTAAATTGTTTGCTCATTTAATTCTCATCTGAAGAAAAATAAAAAACAAAAATTGGTCTTTCTGAGATCAATTTGTTATCATTTAATAATTAAATTCCATACATATATATGTTTAACAAAAAATTAGATTGAAAAAAAAATGGAGAAGTTGCCGAAATCGACGATTGAAATTTTCTATTGCAATCTTTTCTATAAAGGAGGGGTGAGGGAAAAAATAACCGTTATTTCGGAAAAGTAAGGAAATTTCGGAATTCATGAAAGGATCATCCAAAATTGACCAAAAATGGCGGATTTTAAGTAAGACTGAACCAGTATTTGAACAAGAGAAAAAATAATTGGATTTTTGGCAGACCTTTTTATGAAAAATTACCAATTTCGAGGAATTTTCACTACATATTGCACCTATAAAAATGGCTGCAATTGAAAAAAAAATCCTTTGTTCAAAAAGTGAGCAATAGTATCTCGAAGACGTGTGCAAAATTTGATAAAAATCGGTTGGGTACTGACTTTAAAAACAGAGTTTCGAGAAAAACGCGTTTGAACTCTTGAGCGACAACAAAGCTGGCCCTGGGAGCAGAATTGTTCAAGGCTCTGTCTCCAAAACTTTAACTCCAATCGATGTGAAATTATTGGACAATATTACAGACATTGTAGAAATTAATAAGATGATAAATAAAAAATCGATTGTTTGAAGCTGATACAACCCCTTAAAAAATGGTAAAAATTCTAAATTTCCAGATGTCACGCTTGTTCGAAAGCGTTTAGCCAAGCAGCGAACTTGACAGCCCATGCGAGAACCCACTCCGGGGAAAAGCCCTTTCGATGTCCAGTGTGCGACCGAAGGTTCTCCCAGAGTAGTTCCGTGACGACGCACATGAGGACCCACTCCGGCGAGCGTCCCTACAGGTAATTCCCAATGGTCACTTCATGAGCTGTCCCTAGGCTGGAATAAAACGAACCCTAGAAAATGTAAAAATCTCGCTACAGAGAAACGAGAGTTCTCACTTGCCTCAGTCCCAACAATCGTCCCCACAATTGTAATCAAATAAGCAACTCTCCCATTTTAATCACGGTTTCCAGAATCAAGAGTTCCTCCAATTTATGATTTTTTCCCAACAGAGAGTTCTTGTTCCTTTGGATTCTTAGACTTCAGAGTTCCTTCGAATCAATTTAAAAAATGGTTTTATTTGTGAGTTTTGTATTTGAAGTTTGCAAGAGTTCCCCAACAGGGAAATCCCGCCAATCCTCGGAACTCTTGCTCCTAATCCCCTTTCACTTGAATCAAATGAAAATCCTCTATATGAATCGAGGATTCTAGGATCAGGAGTTCTTCTAATGTCTCGCCTTTTTTCAAAATCAAGAATTCTTGCTTCTTTGTATTCCTAGATTTCAGATTTACTCTGTGAATTTCGGATATAAATTTTACCCGAGGTTTCCTGCAGAGAAACTTCATTTCAGGAACTCTTGATTCTAATTATTTTCTCTTTGGCTTAATTAAAAAAAAAACTTCCTCATTTTAATCAAAGCTTCTAGCATCAAAAGTCCCTACAATTGTTGGCTCGAAAGTGTAAACTCTTGTATTCTGCATTCCTAAATTCCAGAGTTCTTTCCAATCTATCCTTCAAAAGAAAAGTTTCTCTTTGCGAATTAAAATCTAGACTTCATTAGAGTTCTTCAGCAAGCCAACCTTTAGTCTTCGGAACTCTTGATCTTAATTCCCTCTCTTAAATCAAATAAAATTCTTTATATTAATCAGGGATTTTAGAATCAGGAGTTCCTCCAATTGCAGCCTTTTTCCAAAAATCTTCTTACTTCCCCGCATTCCTGAATTCAAGAGTTCTCTCCATTTTTCTGAAAAATCTTTTTCCTCTGTCAATTTCAAATCTAAATTTTGCCCGAGCTTTCCAGAATAATTTCGTGAATTTCTGGAACTCTTGATCCCAGCCTTTGCTCTCTCACTTAATTAAAAGCAAACTTCCTTATTTCAATCAAAGCTTCTAGCATCAAGAGTTCGTACCATTAATTAAAGTCCATAGTTTTTCCAATTTGCCCTTCATAATAAGAAATTTTCCTCTGCCAATTAAAATCTAGATTTTGTTGGAGTTCTTCAACAAGACAACCTTTAATCCTCGGAACTCTTGATCTTAATTTTCCTCTATTGTATCTAATAAAAATCCCATTTTTTATCACGGAGAGAAAAATCCTAATCCGAAAAATTACGGAACTTTTGCGTAATCGTGGCATCACCTTGTTTTTCATGAAAAATTCCTGAAAGTTCCAGAAATGTCGACCCGTTTTACAGTAGCTCCAGTACTTAAAACTTGACATTACTCCTCAAAAAGTTCCGTAATGTTCCAAGTATTTTCCTCTTCGTGCAATGGATGATCCAGCGATCAGGAGTTCCTCAATTTTTTTTTCAAAACAAGAACTCTTGCATCTACGCGTTCAAAGTTCATTCAGAGTTCTATAACTATCTAATCTATAATCTATCTAATCTATAACGAAATTTAAAAAAATGTTTTGTTGAAATTTTAGATGCAGATTCTGCAAGAAAGCATTCTCGGACAGTTCCACCCTGACGAAACACCTGCGCATTCACTCCGGGGAGAAGCCATACCAGTGCAAATTATGCTTACTACGTTTCAGCCAAAGTGGCAATTTGAACAGGCACATGAGGGTCCACGGTGGCTCCCTGACGTGACACACTACGACCAATCAATCATTATCAATCGATTGTACATGCACCACATTTCCATACTGTCGAATACCAGCCTGTATTCGACTCGGTTCCAACTTACAACGAAATTATTAAATTTTTAGCATTTTACCGAGAATTTATCATTAAAATAATTGAAGCGAGTGTCAACGAAAGTGTTAAAATTATCTCGAGTATTTCAGAAATGTTTCTCTCCTCGAAGCCAAACAAATCCTGTGATCTCTTTCCTATGACAGAGCTATTCACTATTTTGAAGTCATTGATTATTAAAAATCAGAGTGCGCTCGGGCCACACGGCAGAAGTGAAACTTCTGGAAGGATTCTCACATATTGCAAACTATTGACCTTTAGAATCTCTCTCTCCATTCTCATTCCGTAATTACTGGATCGATTTTGAAGAGTATTAATATGAGAATAGTTACACAGAATGGTGATACCACGTCAGATCAATGAAAAAGGATCTCTAGCTTTTTTATTTCTAATAGCAGAAAGAAATGTCTGATGAAAGAAAAGGAATAGAAGGGAGAGAGGGATCACTACATCCGTCACATTGATTGTGTCACTTCCGTTTCTATTTTCGTAACGATTTTTCATTTCACTACCCCTGCCAAAAAGTATCACTTCAAAAATATCACTCATCAGTCAATAGAAAAGGAGTAAAGTGAAACTCCATTTTTTCACTAGAACCATTGATCCTCGGAGGAAATGCCAAAAGACCATTTTCCTTGGAAATTTAATGACCTACAAAAAATGCCTTTATCATTTTTATCGTAGACCAACCATTTCCGAGATATCCCATAATTAACAAGAAAAAATATTCAATTAATGACTTTACTTTTTGACTACTGAAAAAATTCGACGAAAAAATCAGAAATAAGAAAGAGTCGATGAAAATCTGTTGTGGTTCCTCAAATGCGTCTTTCGAAATAGTCTCCAGCTCTGGATCGAGGGAATCTGAATCGAAAAAAATGGCAAGAAGCCCTAAACATTCACCACAGCACCGTTGATTATTGTACAAATATTGTATTTATTGTAATAATTATTATTAATCATAATTAATATTAATGTTGCGGTACTCATCACCGTATCATTTATTAAATCATCGTCTATGTTTCATCGCACTTTGTTATCTTCTCTTCCCCATCAATCCGCAATTTATTTACCCAACAATGACTCAATCCATTCCAGCCTTCTCTCACGTTTTGTTGGATCTCTAGTTTTTTTTTTTTTTTGTAAAATAAAAATGTGTTACTTCTTTTCAATCATTTTTTTCTCTCTCACCAGGGTTTACGCATAATTAATTTCGTGGTACTCAGTATTATATACATGCAGGTGGATCTTATCGATGAGAAGTTCTCTACAACCGATTCATTAAAGAAAATGGGGTGATAATAATGAAAGAATCGAATAATTTGGGATCATCCAGTGGTTCGTCTCGTTTAATTGATTATTTCCAATTTTCAATCTTTGAGAGACTGAAAAAAAAATCAAAATGTGGAAAAAATTTTGGCTCTTGAATTCTCAGCGCAAGAGAGATCGTTTTTTTTTTGTAAAATCTTGAACAAATTCTTCATTTCATAGAAACAGGACGAAGTGAGTTAAGATTGATTGAAGGCAGAAGAATATTTCTAATAATTGTTTAAAAATACGAGGTGAGGACCACCGTTGTGGAAGCCATTTTAGATGAGAAGACATTCAAGATGGCGACCCTCGTATGTGCCACCTTTCCATCACCTCGTATTTTTGAAGATTTATTAGAACAGTTTGTCTTCATCAAACTCTATTCAACCCACTTAATTCTGTTCCTCAAAAATGAACAATTTTTTGAAGATATCTTTCATAAATATGTAGCTTTAAGAATTCTCGACCTAAAGTTTTTCCCCCATTCCAGTATTTTTTTTTCTCTTCCAAAGGCCTCTCAAGATGAAAAAATACTGGAAAAACCTACAAATCCCCTGGAATATCACTAGCTCTAAAAATGGAGGAAGAGGAAGAAGAGGAGGCCTCTTGTGATCGACTGTTAAATTTCTCAATTATTTATATATAATTTGTTTCTTGCAAATAGGAGGGGAGTGATTTAACAATGGAAACATGAAGAAAATGTTACATTTACTTCGAATTACTTCATCGCCACATTGATTTCCCTCTCTTTCTCAGATTAAAAACTATAATAAGAACAATTTTTCTGTTTCATTTATCTCCATTCCTTTCTCCACTTAATCCCAAGTCATTTACACATTCTCAAATTCATTCGTACTCTGTCTTTCACTCTCGATCTCTAATATGTATAATGATGTATAAGTAATTAATATTTCTTAGAAAAAAAAAAGGAAAAAAAAAATTGTATAATGCATCTAACTTGTAATGTTACTTTGTACGAGTGCGCTAAGACGAGTTGACAAAATTTTATTCAATTTTTTCTACATCCTCTCTATCTCTCTCTTTCTCTCATGCTCTCTCTCTCTCTCTCTCTCTCTCTCTCTCTTTCTCTCGTATTAATTAGTCCTCGCAAACGTACGCAGTTTAATTTTTAGTTTACGCATTTTTTTTATCATTTTTATCATTTTTTTATGCACGTAATCTACATAGAAATATTTTTATCCTCGCGTCTGTCATTATCCTGTGTACATGAATTGTATGTGATGCTCACGTATCTCATTATTAACTCAGTTATTTCCATTTCAATAAGATAAGTTTTAATCAGGGATCACTTGTTCTAGAAAAAAAAAAGAAAAATCAAAATGAATTTTTCATCACTTCGTCGGTTGGAATGAGTCAAATTTTCTCAAACTTCTTATTCACAAATCCGCGATGGTAGTTGCACTCCACAAACTGATCAATTGCCAGAGAAATATTGAATAGAAAAAAAAAACGGCCAAATAAACTGAATAGATATGTTTCTCTCTAAAATATATGATCAATTCATTTTATTATAATTACCAAATAATCTATCGATTTTCCACCGTTTAAAAAACGTCTCATCCATCCTCACCTACTCCATAAAATTCCACTGAAAAAATACTCGACTTAATTGCTACTATTACTCATACCATTAATTAATAAAACTCGATGTTTCACTCTCTCATACTTTCACTCTCTACCACTTTCACTCGACGTTTTACCAAAAAAAAAAAAAAATTCTCAATTTAAAATGACTCCTGACTTTTCATACAAAATACTCTACCATCGCGGTTTCCTCACCACTAAAAAAGAAAATCCAAAAGTTCCTAAAACACAGGGAGGAATTAGTCCTGATGGATTTATAAATATAAGAGGATATTTCCAAGTCTGTTGTCACATTTTTACTGTATCAAATAGTCTCAAGCCCGCAAATGTGACGAGAAAATTACCACAATAATTATCTCTCATCTGTACATGTGGTGCCCCGAAAAAAAAGGGCCCCATCAATCACACATTTGCGAGACACTGAACAAATCATTTGAGTTCGTCTCTCTGGTTCTGGGTCTCATCAGTTGTCTCTCGATAGTTATATATTTATTTTATACTTTTATATATATAATAACATATATATAAGTTTTTCTCGTTTTTAATTTTTGTATCATCTTTTTAGTCGTCTCATGCTGGACGTCACCGATTCCTCAAGATCTTGTTGATATCAGCATCACTTGGATAATCACTCCACTCTCAATATTTCCACCATTAAAAAGAAAGGTATCAAATCGACCCACGACCTCCTCCCAATTACCAATCATCTCTACCCTTTATTCAACCGATCACAAACCCCAAATCACGTGATAAAGAAATAAGAGAAATCTGTTTTAATGGTGTACCTCATATATTACACATCAATTAAATGTAAAATACCTTCAATGAATGAGAATCAGCGGTTGAGTAAATGAATGGAAATATCGACGACATTTAAAAAGAAGAAAAATTATTTAATGATTTTTTTTATCAATTTCTCTCGATTCAATGCAAAATCTCCACGAAATACAAAAAAAAAATGCGACGCTGTAGATTTCCAGGAGGAAGATTTCTAGAGAATAACGAATACGAGGGTATGAGCCTAGATAAAAAAAATTCACGTGTATGACGTTGAGAGTAAAAAAGAAAAAAAAATCCCTTTTCTTCTATTAAATCTAAAAAAAGTATTCTAAAGAAGCATCTTGTCTTGATCCTCTTGTTATCTACAGCGATCGCTATTTTTTTTTCCTCACTCTCTTCCCCATTCAATTATTCCATTAATCTTGACATAAACATCCACAATTATATTCGACATACCAGAAAAGCTTCACAAGAAAAAAAAAACGAAAAAAAAAGAGATTGAAATTCATTAAACGCATTCTCACATTCATCCACTCATTTATAATTCTTGTTTCCCTCTCTTCTTGCTCCTCCCCCATCCCACCCCTCCCCACCCATCGTCGCACAAAATAACTTTTATATCATCATTACTCAGGCATTCTTCCAGCTCTTTCACTCTGTTATTATTTTCTTCATTAATCTTTAGGTAATTCATTCCTTTTCGTTCTCGGAAGCAGCGGACAGATTTTGGAATATCATTTGTGCACAATTAATGCACGTAAATAATCATAAATCAATTATCTTTTCTTTCCTCTCGTGATAAAATTGAAGGTGTAAAAGAAACGGAAAGAAAAAACCAAAAAAAAAAAGAAAAGAAAAAAAGAAAAGAGGAAACAGCATTTTAGTCTTTTCGAATCCTCAGGGTGAAGTGACAATTTCGATTGAGTGAATTGAATTTGAGACGAATGATAATGATGTCGTGCATACGGTGGAAATGATTTAACAATCAGATGTTTTTTAATTGTTGAAAAAGGGAGTAGATTAGACAATAAATTTTTCATCTCAATTGATTATTCCCCTTTTGTCTTTTCTTTCTTTTTCTCTTTTTTTTTCTCTCCCCCTTATATCTCGTGGATGTTGAAAGAAAAATATGGAAAATGAAAAATTATTCTCATGGTCAACGTGGACTTGGGGCTGGTGGACTTGGTCGTGGATCAGGATCAGTAACTATGCTGTGTGGTAAACCAGGCAGACCAGCACTTGGTGGTGCACTTGCTGGTCCACCACTTCCACCACCACCAACTGCTGGACCACCACCACCAACTGTTGGCCCAGTACTGCCACCACCAGCCGATGAGTTTGGACCACTAGCACTACCACCACCACCACCACCAACAACTGTGTGTCCACCAGGTGGTGGTGGAGCTGAATCATGGGGTGTCGTTGAATGCGCCTGTTGCATTGGCAGAGCTCCCGCGTAGTATCCACCGTTTATAGCCTCTGGGTAGCTGCTGCTTGAATAAATAATCATCATGTATTCATCATGAACAATCAGCAGTTCAAAAAATATCACCAATCCAGAGATCAAACCTCTCAAAAATCTCCAACAACGTTGAACGTCGGATAATTTTATTTTTCCAATCTGTTGAATATCGATTGATCAAAAATTATTGGGTTTGGTGAAAAATACAAAGAGAACTTTTTTCTAGAAAATTTAATCAGCTACAAAAAAGTTCTTTACTGTTTCCCCCTAAGACCAATAGTGTCGTAGATTAATCGATAATTAAGATGAAAAAATGGTTAATTAATGAAAATTCAGATAATTTGATTTTTCCAATCTGTTGACTATGGATTGATCGAAAATTATTGGTTTTGGTGAAAAATACAAAGAGAACTTTTTTCTAGAAAATTTAATCAGCTACAAAAAAGTTCCTTACTGTTTCCTCCTAAAACCAATAGCGTCGTAGATTAATCGATAATTAAGATGAAAAAATCATTAATTAATGAAAATTCAGATAATTTGATTTTTTCAATCTGTTGAATATCAATTCATCAAAAACTATTGGTGTTAAGCGAAAATACCAATACCATACCAATAATTTCTGAGATTAATCAACAGATAAATAAAATGAAAAAATGGTTAATTAAGAGATGAACTTTAATTAAATCATTTCACTACTTCGCCTCTATGTTAATGAATAATATAACAATTGAAAGATCAATAAATAATAGGCAATTGATTATGTAATATGATAATGAATAATAAATTTTTTCAGGTTTGTCGAGTTTTTTTTTCTTTTCTGAATGACGTGAATTATAAAAAGATGTCTCACCCAGTGGACGAGTGGAAATACTCTTTATTAACGCAGTTCCTCAAGCAATCAGGAATACGGCCGACAATAGCTCGTCGTATCTCAGTCGCAGCCATTTCCCGTAATTCCGAGCAACTTGCATCGCTGTAGAATGCAGCGTGCGGTGTGCACAGTAGATTTGGTGCATCCTTTAGTGGACCTGAGCATGAAAAAAAGAAAAAAAAAATCGAGATTATCTGATTCCAGGGGTTTACAATAGAGCATTAACGATTGATAATGCTGGATGAATTATTTCCACAAGACATCAGTCAGTCTGAGGAGAGGGTGAGGCCTAGATAAGACTCACATTGGGCATTTGACTGACCCTGAAAGACATTGTATGGCTCGTTCTCATGGACATCGAGGGCTGCTGCACGAATTCTTCCCTGTTTCAGTGCAGCTGCCAGTGCATCGTCGTCCACGAGGCCACCTCGTGCTGTGTTTACTAGAAATGCTCCAGGTCTCATCTAGAATAACAATAATAATTTACACGTTTAATTTTAAAAGAGCCAAACGAATCCACTATATTTGTCATATTTTTTATCTCGAAAACTAACGGTTGAAGAGAAAAATTGTGGGTAACTTTTTTGTAGATAATTTAATTCTGAACAAAAAAGATCTACTCATATTTTCTCTTAAAACCAGTAGTTTCCAAGTTTCGACGTCATTTTAATGAAAACTAAAATGGAAAAGTCTCTAAATTCATAATTTTATGGAAATAAATTAATAAAAATCAAGTAATGAGGGGAAAACAATGATGAAAATTTCATCAGCAAGTGGTTAAAGACGAATTGATTAATTGGGAGTGATTATTGACAATTAAGGAGTACCTGTTTGATGGTGAATTCATTAATTAAGTGATGATTATGCTCATTGAGGGTACAGTGGAGTGATACACAGTCAGACTGATAGAGCAAATCCTGTAGCGTGTAGACTCTCGTGAGACCGAGTGATTTTTCAATGCCATCGGGTAGATAAGGATCGTAGAACATGACGATGAAGCCAAATGCTTTGGCACGAAGTGCAACTGCCGATCCAATTCTACCAAGACCAACGATACCAAGTGTATCACCTCGTATCCTGGCGCAACCCTGGGCTGCCTCTCTCACCTGCTCAGGCCCAGTGAATTTTTTACCCTCTCGTACCATATTTGCAAGCCAGTACGTACGACGATAAAGATTGAGAATGAGACACAGCGTTGTGTCAGCAACTTCCTCAACACCATAACCAGGTACATTGCATACAGCAATGCCAAGCTCACCAGCAGCTTTAACGTCAATGTTGTCAACCCCCGAGCCAATTCTCACGATAATTCTTAGTGTTTTGAACTTTTCAAGGTCCTCTTTTGTTAGAATAATAGTGTGCCACATCAGTGCTCCAACAGCCTCATTTAGTACCTGATTAAATCAAAAATTCATTATTTAGAATTCATTTACTTGTTTTTCATGTTTCAGAAAAAATAAGAGTTAAACAATTCTATCATTGGGATTTTAAAAAATCTAAAATCTTGATTTATATCATTTATTTTCTTGGATTTCTATTGGATGGATCATGGATTTCTATTTACTATTCCATTTTTAATAAACAATTAATCTTAATAGATATTTCTCGTTTCTAAAATCATTTAGATGTTTTATAACACAAACAATTATCTAATAAAGACTCCAATTACTTTATTAATTTCAATTAGCAAACTGTTAAGATGAGTGAAATTTTACTTTATCTAAATATTAATTTATCTGAAAGACTATTGATTCCAGGAAAAAATGGGATAGGACATTTTACGTGGGGAATTTATTGTGCTTCAAAAAAGTCCTCTACCATTTTCACCTGCACCGACAGATGCTCAAGATAAACGACAAACACAAGAGTGTCGAATTGATCCCATGAAATTTTCCAATTTCCTCACCTTTTCATGGATTTCCGATGTGGATTGGGCGTCACAAAACGCAACAGTAGCAACGTCCTTAAGAATTGGCATCTCAATGGAACAATCACGTCCATCAAGAAGTGCAACAAGCGGTCGAGTTTGGATGGGCCCATTGGCAATAGGGCCCCTCATGGTATCCATTCGCGGGCGTTTCGTCAGCATCTTACGTTTGTCCATCGGTCAGACAGCCCCCCTATTTTGTAATCTCACACCTCTTTTCAAAAAAAAAAAAAAAACAAACCAAAAACCAATCCCCAATCCACTGAACCCCAGGCAATAGCTCCAAACTTTTTTTTCAATATTTATAAACAAAAAATGGGAAATAAAAAATATTAAACTCCCACCTAGAATTCGGTTTACACTTCTAAACAGTCCACGTAACCAAAACAAAACAAAAAAAAATACCACTGTGTCGTTTAAATCTGTCTTAAACCCTCGTATTGGGAAAAAAAACCCTATGATTATCTTATCGCACTTTATTGATGCTTCGTCACACTGATTGTTTCTTCACTACGGCGGTTTCATACGTATTCGAGGGTGAATCGTCGAATCTCCAAAACATCACGAAGTCGTGGTGTGCCGACAGTCCTGAAACATAAATTAATTTCATGTACTCAATAAATCTGTTGTGAACTAGACAACAGGTAAAACGTGTTGAGTTTTTCGTACATATCTCCGAAACCAGAGGAGATACAGTTATTTATAACAGAACCTTTTTTGCAGGGCTCATTTAGGACTACAAAAAAGGTTCACATATCAATTTCGATAGCAGTGATGGATACCGAGATATTCGGGAAAAACTAATCGACTGAGAGAATTCACTTGGCACATTTGAACGTTCGGCGCCGAATTATTTGGGATATATCTCCAAAACCAACACAGATACCGATTTTTTTGTAATGACTATTTTTGTAGGCCTCATTCAGATTCACAAAAAACTTTCCAACAAAAATTCCATTATTTCCCTCAATTCCCGCGATATTTGAAAAAAAAGCAGAAAACACCTTAGAAACACAAATCACTGATCACCATCAATTTAAATTCTTCATTAAACTCAAAAACTCCCCCTAACCCCCCTAAACTCATCAAAATTGCCCTGAAAACCCCCAAGAAAACCACCCAAAGCGATTCCCTCCACCCACTCTCACCAATTTCAAAAATATCTCCAAAACCGCCGTATATCGGAGATTTTCCACAAAAACCAAAAGCCTCCCTCCAAAAACTTTCCCCCAAAGCCTCAATTATTCCCAAAAAAAAACTCCACAGCCAACTGAAGAGCAACACAAATCACTAATTAACGTTAACCCCAAATGTACAAATGGAAAACCTCCAGAGAGTCGTTGAAAAACCCTTGAAAAATGGAAGAATTACCGGTAGAATGTTGAGAAAAATCTGAAAAATAATGACAAAATGGATAAAATCGAGGTAAAAGTGGTGTGATAGTGTGGAATTTTGGTGGTGCGTACAACATTAAGTTGATACCGTTTTCTTTTGAGGTTACCTGGAAGCGCGCCGGCTTGGCACGACATGAAAATCCAAATTGCCAAGTGGCAAATTGATAAAATCACTGCACACCCACACCCTGACCACCCCAGACCTCTGATTAATATCAAATAAGAGGTGTAAAATGGTTATAAAGGTTTAATGTACCGGTAAGATGTCACAAAGCACCCTTTGCGTATCCAAAATGATTCTCTCCGTCTTCGGCTGGGGCTGATGTTTTTGGATTAATGCGTACGTCAGGTCCTGGCGTTGGTCAGAGGTGGATGTATCATGGGGTGGGGATTACAAGTTGTTTCTAACGTTTGGGATGATGTTTTTAGCTGTCTCATGTATCAAATGCGTTACAGACACTACGATTTATTAACTAATCGAAGGGGAAGGGGGCAATGCTTCGCGCTCGATATTTGGAGACAAACCGTCTTCCTGGAGCATCAATCAGCGACTTTTTTTTTCATTTTCTTTCTATTCCCGGCGTTCAGACAGAATATCTTGCCATCTGATGGAGATAGCGCGATTTTTCAAGAGGACTTTTTTGGAGGGATTTTTGAGAGCTTGAAAAAAGGTTCTGGTGAAAGTTTTCGTAGGTTGAGGGCATTCGCTGATATTCGGGGAGAAACGTTTGAATAATCTCTACTTGAGGTTCCGTACTGATTTAATCATAATCATTGATTAATTATTGGGAATATCTTGTCAACTGTTGGAGATAGCGCTATTTTTCAAAAGGACTTTTTTGAAGGGATTTTTGAGAGCTTGAAAAAAGGTTCTGGTGAAAATTTTCGTAGGCTGAGGACATTCGCTGATATTCGGGGAGAAACGTTTGAATAATTTCTACTTGAGGTTCCGTACTAATTTAGTCATAATCATTGATTAATTATTAGGAATATCTTGTCAACTGTTGGAGATAGCGCTATTTTTCAAAGGGACTTTTTTGAAGGGATTTTTGAAAGCTTGAAAAAAGGTTCTGGTGAAAATTTTCGTAGGTTGAGGGCATTCGCGGATATTCGGGGAGAAACGTTTGAATAATCTCTACTTGAGGTTCCGTACTGATTTAGTCATAATCATTGATTAATTATTGGGAATATCTTGTCAACTGTTGGAGATAGCGCTATTTGTCAAAAGGACTTTTTTGGAGGGATTTTTAATAGCTTGAAAAAAGGTTCTGGTGAATATTTTTGGAGGATGAGCAGATTCGCTGATATTCGAGAAGACGTTTGAAGGATTTTTTTTATCTTTCGTATTGATTTACTGACTTAGCCATCACCATTAATTAATTACTGAAATTTTTTTTAGAAAGAAGTCAATCAATGTGAAAAATCATTTCTAATAAACTAATTTTTTACTAATAAACAGCAATTGTATGACTTTAAAATGAATACTTCCACTTTATCTCTAGAAACTCCCCTAATAAAAACAGTCTCAAATATTTTTATCAAAGAATTTTCGCTACTTCATCTCCAGGAATATCTGCGAAACCCAAATATATCCAAAAATTTCTCTCAGACCCATTTCCAGAACTCAAGCCGCTGCCCAAAAATCCGCACCTTTAAAATTTCAAGATTTTCATAAAAAAATGGTCAACAATAAAAATCGATTAGAATTAATCCCTCCAAACAAACTACTTCATTTTATCGCAGCTAAAATGATTCAAATAAATAAATAGCCTCTTTCCTGTAGGCTCCTAGGGTTTTTTTTTTAAAAAAACAATTCTTCTGGAGATCTAGATGAAAAAATTACTGGAGCACAAAGATGAAGGGCTCATCCTGATCTTGTGGAAAATGCTGGGATGTCCTCTTTTGACTCGTGGCGCCATCATCCCAGCATCTCCAATAAAACATCTTCCGCTTTATGATCAGGCGAGTTGTCTCGGATTTTTCTCGTAAACGGAAATGAGGAGAATGGGGTGGAGGAGGGGGAGGAGGGGGAGGAAGGGGTGGAAGGGAATGAGGGGAATGAGGGGAGTGAGGGAGTGAGGGAGTGAGGAGAACGATAATCACTCGGTGATTGAATAAATTTTTGATGAATGAGAAATTTATTGGTTGTATGTTATATTTTCTTGAGGACATCACGAGTGGTTTAACACATGTAATCGGAAATATAGCCTGCGGTTGCTATAAAATGTGATCGGTGCTTGGCTCAGCGAAAGTTACCGAGAAGGTTTGAGAATGAGGTAGGGGTTCTCGATACTAACGCAGAGTGTGCAAACCCAAGCACTTTGACTCCCGGGCACATGTTGTGCCAACTCAGGCAAAATTCAGGGCTCAGGGATTATATTATCAGGGCAAATATATGATGTGCCCTTCAGAATCCCTGACACTCTGTGTGATTGAGTTTGCGGGACTGACTAGTGTGTCAATACCATGAATATCAATATTTGTGGGGCCCATTTTTCGGTGATTGTTTTTTTCATACAAATTTAGGATTTTGGGTACTGTTTTTTTAAAAAGGAAAGTCAACAAAAAATTCAAGTGGTCATTTTTTGGGAATTTTACTGGTCATTTTTTCCAATTTGACAGATCATCCAATTTGACAGATAGAATATTATTTTGTTGATTGAAAAGTTTTGATTTTTAATTTTGTCTCATGGTGCAATTCTATTGGCCGAAATTTGGATGGGAAAATAATCCCCCGAATAGCGGGAGTTTCAAAATTAATTGGGTATTTCTTTCAAGGTTCCCAAACAAATGCAATTGTTAAATTTTTCAGAAAAATGTCTCCACCAAAAAAAAGTCGAGTCCTTCATTTGTCTAGATAGAACCTATCGGGAAACAACCGATAATTTCGGATTTATTTCGATTAATTTTTCAACATTCCAAACAGAAAATAGAAAATATTTCAAAAGCTTAAAATTTTCAAAATTTAGAAATCAAAATAAAAACTTAAAAATTATAAATGTAAAAATATTCAGAGTCAGAGAAGTTTTTTTTTCCGTCTCACATAATAAAAATACCAATCTCTTTGGGCACAGGCATTAGCCAATCAAACCAAAAACAAAATATTATTACCAAAAAAATTATTATCATGAAAAAATTTCCTGAACTAGAGAATCACAAAAGTGACCATTTCTTTATAATAAATCAATTTCTTATTATTAATCTTTTTCATGTACCTGTTTGTTAATGTAAATATTTAATATAAATCTAAATACCACCTGTAAAAATTAAACAAAAACACAGTTAAAAAAAAAAGAATTGAAAAATGTGGAATATTTTACAAATTTAGTACAAATTTTCGTCTTTAAATTAGAATTAGTTTTGAAAATATTTTTCCAATGTTCCTATTGTTTTTTTTTTTTTATAAGGAACTGAGTTTTGGGTGGATCGGGAGTTTGGAGTTTCGTCGGTGTGAAATAATTATTGAGAGTCTCGATCAAATGTGAATGGTAATTTATTCGCGGGATCGAGTCACGTGTTGTCAATTCTACAAACACTTTATCTCTTGTTAATTGTACTGACTTTAATTAATTACTATTATTTATTATTAATTAGCTGATTGAATTATGAAACAATGAAGGGATTTTCTTTTTCTGAAATTTCTGTCGCAGAACTATTACACGTTGATGTACACGGAGAGAAAAATACCGGAAAAATTACGGAACTTTCACTTATTCGTGGGGTGACCTTGCTTTTTTGGGAAAAAGTACTGGAGGTACAGTAAAATTGTCCTGAAAAATTTCTTCGTAAAAATTCCTGCTCGCTACGGAAATTTTTACGGAACGTACAGTATTTTTCCCCGAAAACCAAGGTCACCCCACGAATACCTGAAGGTCCGTAATTTTTCCGGTATTTTTCTTTCTGTGTACTGAGTGCGTCTAATCGATTGTTCTATATCGAATAATCAAATAAATTTTGTACTGAACGTACTGTACGATTTAGTTTGATACTTCACATTGATTTTCAGTGATTTTACTAGAGCTGACCGTTAACCCGGAAAATACCGATGATTTCCGAAATTGGCAGAGCAGATCGACCTTGAAAAATTGGGTTACGTTTCAAACGAATATTTTTTGTAGGAAAGATGAATTATTCAATTCAGGATGTCAATACCGCGGAATCTAGAGGAGATACATAAATTTTGTATAGAACCTTTTTTGTAGAGCGTATTCAGCTCTAGAAGAAAGGTTCTGAGAGAAATTTTGATATCTCGAATAGGTTCGGAGATATCCCTCGATTTCGCCAGTCGGAAACAAGTAGTTACTTTTTATTTTTCCACAATTTAATTCTAGTTGAGGAAAATATTTGAAAGATTGAAAAATTAGCGAAAGGAGAAATATTAAAATATTGAAATCTGAAAATATGGTTTAATTCCTGGAAGTCAACTTTTTTTAATTAATTAATTGTTGGAAACGCAACCGAAGAACAACCCATCCTCTGAGTGGAGGACGAGTTAACGCTCTTGAAAAAAAAAAGGTAGCGACTACTTAAAGTTTGCCGAAACTTTGAGTTGGAGGAAAGTTAACTGAGTTAAGTTTCCCTCTCTCTCTCCAGTAAAACGAAACTTCGCTACTTGCCGGAGTTCAACGTTTCTCTCATCCTCACCCAGCGTAACTCATTACAGTAGCAATAATTTCCTCCTCACGGTTGAATAAAATAATCGAGATGAAATCCGCAAGTGACACGTGGCGGAAGGGTCGGTGTTTATGGAATGTTTCAGGCTCAATAGACAATTAAGGTTGTTGTCGCGTAGAATTTTTTTTCGACAGTTTTCGTTAACAATTTTATGGTGAATAGTTTGAAAAATTAGCAACAAAATGAGCCTTTTCCGTTTGCAATTGACGGTTTTGAACTTGAGATATAAATTTTTGAAATTCGAGTGATTTAACACGTGTTTAAATGGAGTTTTGCCGATTAGAATTTTTTAGAAATCGACGGCTCGACAGTTTCAGAAATAAAAAAAAACGTGGAATATACATCGTAGGAGGAAGTACAGAAAAAAAAATCAAATCGATTGACCGTTTGGTTTACGGAATATAATTATCGGAAATTCATAAATTTATATAATTGAAAATAGTTAATATGGAAAATATATAGTTATGCTTTAGCTATCCATGCACAATGCAATCAATCAAGTGAGACTATATACCGCTAAAAGATTGTGTTCTAAACTGGCCCGTTTTACAACGGATAAACTTTTTACAGAGACTGTCGCGCGACAACCACCTTAAGCGATCATGAGAGAAAACTTTTAGGAGTGAAAATTTGAGGAGCGAGTCATATTCAAAATTTTTGGATTCAAGATATTCGATATATTGTGGAAGCTTGAGAGCTGGGGATATTTGGAATGGTTCAACTCAAAATATCGAAGATGTTGAAGAAATTCAAATGTTGGGAATGTTATACATTCAAAATTCAAAATGGAAACATTGAAAATATTTCAAAATTCAAAAGCTTAAAATATTCAAAATTTAGGAATTCAAAATAAAAAGTTTGAAATTATAAATGTAAAAATATTCAGAGTCAAAGGAGGGGGAATTTTCCTAATTTTAAAAACTGGAAATATTCAAAATTTGAAAATACTTGAAAAATTGTATTTTTACTGATTTTTTTAAGTTTGAAGATGAGTGGCAAAACTGAAAGAAAAATCATTATTACGAGAGTATTTTTACTAGAGAATTACAGGCGATGAAAAACTCAAAAACGGCTAGTCCCCAAAATATTAAAAATTTTGAAAGTGCTCAAAAGACGATATTTTTATTGTTGAATGGAACAACTGAATACAAAATTCAAATTCAAATTCGTTCGAAGGGCTGTTTTACCAGAGAATTTAGAAAATAAAAAAAATTCACAATTAAAAAAATATTCAAAATGCTCAAAAAATCGGCTTTTTATTATAATTCCTCCTGAAAATTTCTCAGTTAAGTAAGAAAATTAAACAAAAAAAATTGAATGCTATAGGTTTTCCATCAAAGGAAACGGAAAATTGTAAAAATTAAAACTTAAAAAATATTCAAACCGCTCATAGCCCAGTATTATTATTATTATTATTATTTCCCCTGAAAATTTTTCAGTTGAACAAAAAATTAACATAACAATTCTTGTTTAAAAGTTTTTTCAGCACGTCAGCACGGAAAGTTCTTTGTTACCTGATAAGCGGGGGAAAGTGAGTACTTTTCGCCCTTGGGATCAACTTTCCACCCTAGGGCGAACAGTATTCACTTTCCTTTCACTTTTCAAACAGCAAAACACGAAGTTTCCGTTGCAGGCAATTTGAAAAATAGCATGTGCACCTCGAGCGGGAAAACACTGACTTTCCGCCCTTGATGCATAATCTCACATTTCATCAAAGGTTATAGAATCTACACAATAAACAATTAAAGACAAAAAAACGAGATATCAAAATATTATAAATACTCAAAAAATATTCTCATTGTTATTCCCTTTAAAAAGTCCTCAGTCAAACAGAAGAATGGACTTAAAATTTTCACTTGAAGCTTTTTCATCAAAGGATGTAAACAATTAAAAAAAAACCGAGATGTAAAAATCTAAAAACAGAAAATGTTGTAAATAAGGGAAAAAATAATATTTTCATTGTGATTTGCCGTGAAAAGTGCTCAGTTGAATAGGAAAACTGAGTGAAGAATGCTCGTTACAAGGGCATTTTGTCAAGGGGAAAGTTTAGAGGGTTGGGGGTTTGGGGGGTGGTTTTCTCGCTTTGGAATGGCATCTTGACTCGGTAGTTGTTATATAGTTGAGTGGTGGCAAGCGATGGCCGGTGCCCGATCGATGTCCCGGCAACTTCCCACCCTCTCTCTCAGTTTTACCTCTACTTCGGCGCTCGCGGCGGCGTCCTCACCCCCCC
>NW_011887846.1:359411-365390 GCF_000806365.1 Fopius arisanus
CCAGCCCTTCGCCATCAAAACCTCCTGTCCTCTTCATCGCCCACTCAACTCCCCCCCGCCGCTCTGTTTACAATGGACCCGACATCATGTAAAACTCTTTGATACTTTTCAACTTATTGTTTATAGCCTTAGTCTAAACCTCATTTTTATTACTTATTACGGAGCAATCTTCATTTTTTTGTTATGGTTTAGGAGTTATTAGAGGATTCTGGTTGAATATGTATTCAAATTTCTTTTAATCTTACATTTTTAAGAAAATATTCCGAGGGGTCAAAGTTGAAGGTCGAAACGATATTTGACCTTCAATTTTGACCCCTTGGAATATTTTTTTATTGTTATTGATCAATAGTTTGTAGAATATTCTGTATTCGTGTATTTATTGGTGGGATATTTTCGGGGAAATCTCACATTTTTAAGAAAATATTTTGAGGGGTTAAAATTGAAGGTTAAATATTGATTTGACCACCATTTTTGACCCCTTGGAATATCTTTTTGCATGTTATTGTTCAGTAGTTAATAGAATATCCGGTCTTCGCGCTTGTATTGGTGAGATGTCTTGTCACACATATTACATCTTTAAAAAAATATTTCGAGGGTTAAATTTGAAGGTCAAATATTGATATTTGACCTTCAATTTTGACCCCTTGGAATTTTGTTTGGTTGTAAAATCCAGGATTTTGAAAATTATGTAACTATGCTATATATAGTTGTTAATTTATTATTTACAGACTTAATTGAAGCATTCCTTTTATTATTTATGATAGACCAATTTTTATTTTGAGGTTGATGTTCAGTAATTATTAGAATGTTCTGTCTGAATCTTTATAACTGAGTTTTCTTAATAAGGTTACATTTTTCAGAAAATATTGAGAGGATCAAAGTTGAAGGTCAAATAAGGATTTGACCTTCAATTTTGACCCTTCAACACTTAGTTTGATATTCTTCGGGCAATTATTGGTGAGATATTTTGTGAAAAATGTTACGTCTTCAAGAAAACATTCCGAGGGGTTAATATTAAAGGTCAAATCGATATTTAATCGATAATCCAAAAAATATAACAAAAGGTTAAATTTCAAGGTCAAATACCGATATTTGACCTTCAATTTCGACTCTTCGATGTAATTGTTTCGTTGTTATCGTTCAATAGTTAGTTGACTATTTTTCAGGCATCTATTGGCGATATCTTTTCTGATTAATGTTACGTCTTCAAGAAAATATTCCGAAGGGTTAATATTGAAGGTCAAGTCGATAATCATTTCTCTTCAACGCAGAAAAAGGATTGAAATATCAATTTATTGTTAAGAAACATCTCGTGCTCAAAAACATAACATTCTTCAAAAAATATCCAGAAATAAATACGGATGGCCTATTAAATTAAATTAAATTGTTCTCCCCAAAACAATTCAACTAATAAAATACTCCCTAACAAAAACATCAACCGAAGAATGCAATTCGATAAAATAAAAATTCACCAGTGATAACCGAAAATTTGCAAATAATAGTACCAGTAATTTATTTTGCATTCTTGAATACATGAAATTCATTAATGCAACGGCTCTACTTACAGCAGTAAAAAAAATATAATAAAAATTTGAAACAATAGTTGAACAATTTGCTAATAAACAAAGTTTTTATTTCCTGGGAAATAATTTCAGCCGGATTACGACAGGTCAGTTATCCTCAGCATAAATTGAGAATAGACAGACCCTGAGGAGACAAATACCGTATGAAAGACGCACGCACTTGCGCTGAATTACGCAGAGGGTGGGGGGGAAGGCAGGGGGAGGAGGAGGGGGGGGGGCACAAAGGTAAATTGTTGAGGGGATAATGAGGAGGGGTAAAGAGAGGGGATGAGGGAAACGAGTCGAGGAGGAAAGAGGTAGAATCGAAGAGCAGTCACGAGTGTTTTGTGATAGTGTTGGTAGAAAGGAACTGTTTCGTACCTCAGGAGGAGGTGGAGGGCACCTGTTACAACTTTCAAGTCCAAACGACTTGTACCGAGCAGTCACAATCCCCAATCCACCGTCGTTTTCCTCATTATTTTTATTTACGAGGGAATAATACGACTTTCATCATCACCATTCACTCCACTGAACATCAATTAATTCAATGCACTCAGAAAAATAATTGGTGAATTGAAATAAAAATTGTTTTCAAAGTAACAAATTAAATTAATAAATAGTCGCAACAGATATGTGGTTGCAAGTGCTAGATGTAGAATTAAATGAATTTTTTTAAAAGGAATAATTTAAATTTTCAAGGTCAATTGAAACTTTACTTGTTTGCAAAAATTCAAATTTGAAATTAGTATTCGTTGAAATATGCCTGAGGATGCAGTCAATTTACAAACATATTTAGTAGCCTCGACTAATTATTTGTCTTCATATATTAAGATTAAAGAAATAGTTTTTAATTTCTTAATAATCACAAAAAATTAATGTAATGAAATTGAATAATTTATTTTTCTGTTTTGATTTTATATATTCATTTATTTTCCCTGCATATTCGTTGAGAAAGATTAAATTAGGATGAATCAATCAAGAGTATAATTTTACAATATTTTTTTCTCAGGATAATTATTGGCTCTACAATTAAATACCGAAGCACCTTTTTTTAGACAATTTAATCGGCTGCAAAAAGGTTGTTTTGATCGAGATAAATCGGTGATTAATCGAGATTTCAGAGGGAGATAAGTCGGATTTTAGTGGAGGTAAATAGATTGATAAATATCGATTGATCTCAGATACTATTGATTTTAAAAGGAAACGTAAAGAGATGTGTTTCTTTGAAATTGAGTCATCTGACTTAAAGATCAATCAAAATATATTGAAATCGATATTTTCGAACATAAATAAATTCATAATTTTTTTTCAATTAATTATAAACATTTTCTATTTGCAGTGCCACCAGCTCTTCCCGTTTATCTCGAAAACTATTGATTTTATAAAAAAATGTCACAAGTCCTTTTTCCTCGGAAATTCAATAAACAACAAAAAAGTCCCCTGACATTTTCCCCTAAAACAAAAAATTCTCGATATAAATCGGTAAATTTCGCAATTGCGGTTGAATTCCGTTTTTTTATAGTTGCGGGTGAATTTCTCTGGCGTTTGTTAATTCTCACCAGTAGAAATTCAATAAGAATTGTCTGAAACCCCAAAGGAAGGGGTAATACGGGTCAAAGCTGAATAAGCGCATCTCCAGTCGCTCGTGCCTTTCAGCAAATTACGTAAGTTGTGAGGAACGAGCACTCGTTTTTCATGCTAAAGGCGATTTCAGCTGATACGACACAATGTGGCTGTTTTTTTACCTCTCTTTTTTTTTTGTTTCATGCGTAATGGGTTGATAGGTGCGGAACGACACACGCGAGCTGTGGAATTATTAAAAAAAAAATGCCACGAGGTGGGGGAAAGATTCAATGAAGAGCGCGACATTGAGGCCGGGGGAGAGGATAATAATGCCAATATCAGAGCAATTGGTGGGGGTAGAGAGGGGAGGGGGGATGAGGGGATTTGGGCGAAAGTTGCGTAAATGTCGTTTTCGTTTTGCATGGAATCGGGTCAGCGAGTCATTTCAATTTTCAAACTGTTTTTATTTTATTTATATTTGATGAATTGTGAAGGGCCATTCGGTGGAATGACCCCTGACCTTTTCATCCTCGCGAAACCGTTATCCCTGACTTGCCGATTCGAGGCGCTTTCCCATTATTTTCAATTGCTCATTCCTGGGGAAAATGTTTGGAGAAGATTGTAATATTCTGTGGAGTTTTTGGAGGGAAAATTTCTTAATGACCAGTAATCTCGGGAATTATTGATTCTAGGAGGAAATGTCATCGGCCCTTTTTTGTTGGAAATTTCATTGGATGTAAAAAAGGTCTTTGAAATTTTTGTGCAAAAACTGACAGTTTTCAAGATAAATAACTTTGATGTCAGGAATTTTTCAAATTTTAGTATAAAAATTGAAAAATCTCACTGATTTTTGTGATTTATCCCGAAAAATATTAGATTTAGAAGAAAATGTCAAAAGACCTTTTTTCTGGGAAATCGAATGAACTATAAAAAAGTCTTCTGTCGTTTCCACCGTAAACCATAATCTCACGCGTTTTTCAAACATGAATGGGAATAATTCACCACTTGACAGCTGCATTGTTAATTAATTATTCACGCCACTTCAATTAGCATTCAATCGCGGTTTAGTTTTGTTTTGCACATTGAAATGGGAAACCCGGTGATTCTAGAAGATTCCACTTTCCTGAATGATCTCAACGAGATGAATTACTAGACCACGAGTGACTCATGCCGTCTCCCCTCGATTTTTTGCGACGAAAAAAAAACAAGATGTGAAAAGCCATGAGAACACCTGTCATCCACATCTACAGCCCCACCTTCAACCCTTAAACAGCCCCCAGAGGAATTTTAAAATCTGTAAAAATCATCAGTTAATTTCATTTAATTAACGAGCGCGCGCGTTGTAGCACGCGTGTGCACATGCATCCATATTATTCTGCATCGTGGCGTTGAGAAGCCGCGTGGAATTCCCGGACAATAACGGATTAAACGGGTGAACGATACGAACGCTGAAAAAGAATCACCCAATAAAATTTATTAACAAAACAGAGTGAAGTAGTTAATCGAGGTGCATCGACTCCGGTGAGTTTTTCAGAGATATCTCCAAAACTAAGGGAGATAATGAAATATTTGCCTGAAGCACTTTTGCGGAGCTCGGCAAGAGCTACGAAAAAGGATATTACAAAAATTCTGCTATCTCCCTCGGTTTCGGAGATATTTCCCAGAATGTTTCAGCAACGAAGTGGTAAAACACTTCAATCCAATTCTGATTGTTGATCAGTTTTCAGTGAATATGTTGGAATTCACGACTGATATCAAACTTTTTGTAACTACCTTTTTTGTAGCTCTTGCTTGGAGCTACAAAAAAGATGGTTACGAAGATTCAGTGTCTCCGTTAGTTTGGCAGATACGTGTGAAAAACTGGGAAATGAAATTGAAAATTTTTTAATACTAGAGTTTGGCGGGTTGTACTCTTGTAGAAAACGTATTTATTTTCCGAGGACTTGCCTCACCGGCCGGGAATGACCACCAGGCAATATTAATGGCAACTAACCTGTCGGAGACTACAGTAAATCCTCGGCTAATCCACCGTTGACGTCTTATCAATTATCGGTTTATTTTCGTGGAGAGTAAAAGCCTTTCCCTCGAATCTCTCACAACTCCAGCCCCCACTTTCCCTTTTAAATTCACAAATAATTTATCACTTATTACGATTCAATGCGGTTTAAATGTGTTGATTACCCCCCACCGGTGGATTTTTCTTGTCACTGGAGTTAATCCGGGCACCTCTCGACGTCTCTGCAAAAATTAATCAACACACGTCGTTACCAAAAGTCGATGTATTTCCTCGTACCAACGATTTGTACGAATTGTTGATTTATTATTATCAACAATGAAGATTTTTATTGTTGGATCTCTTGTGTTTGGTGGAAACAATCAAACTGGGCCCCTGGGGTGTTCGCAAAAATTGTCGCCCTGTCGCCCCCGACGCACCTCTAATTACGGAACTTGGAGGTTAATTAATTTAACGGGGCGAGGGGGGGAGGGATTTGTTGGGTTTTGTTTTAACGATGTTTTGATTTTTTAATGGTTGATTATTGTTGTATTAACTGATGCTTCACGATGCTCACTACCTCACTGGAGGAAAATGGCGGCCCCCGGACGCCCCGAGTGACTCGCGCGCGCCACCGATCACTCGCGGAAACACCCGAGACCCACCGATACCAACCGAATCTTCCATTTTACCCGCCAATTTTTGAATTAATACTTTATCCCACCCGTTGTTCTGATAATGATGATAATATCATTGTATGGCGACAGTGATATTATTACCAATATATCATAATATTGAATAAATATTACTTGGAAGTGTAATGATGAGGTGTGAATTTTCATCATAATAAAAATTGTGGTT
>NW_011887846.1:366820-370790 GCF_000806365.1 Fopius arisanus
ATATAGTTATGCTTTAGCTATCCATGCACAATGCAATCAATCAAGTGAGACTATATACCGCTAAAAGATTGTGTTCTAAACTGGCCCGTTTTACAGCGGATAAACTTTTTACAGAGACTGTCGCGCGACAACCACCTTAAATAAATAAATACCGAAAAAAATCTCTCCAAAATTAAAAAAATCAACATTAAATATTTTAAATTGCATACAAAATAGAAAATTCACTGGATTGTCAAGTAATTTTCGTTCCCTTTTAAAAAAAGCATGTAACCTTTTTTTGTCAGCTGTTTTTGGCGCTATGCATATCAAAATATATCTATATAATATGATATATATATATATAATACATATATATACAAATAATAGATATAATATATGATACATATAATTATATATATATATCAATTTATGGCGCATAGCGCGCCATATACGCTAGTGATAATAAAATGAATGAAAAGTAAAATAAGTGTCGAAATGTCTCACTTAAAAATCATCTACACAGATTTATCTAGATGTCACAATTACTTCCAGATAATGGCGTATCCCTGAGTTCTGTCCTGCGCACTAGACACTGCGCACACAAATGTGTACATAGATCTCTCTACATACCCATCCATATGACCGAACAATTGGTTTTGCATTGAGGTTTGAGCCCTGTGTAACGTGTATCACACCATGTGGTATATTTAAAAAATAAAAATAATAATAAATAAATCGCTCTGATGGTAAGTTCTGTATTTCCCTAGACTGAACTTCAGTTCACGGACTGTTGGAGGCAGCTGTTAAATCGCCCTCTTCCGAAAATAAAGTTTTTCCACATTCTTTGTTCGATTTCTCATTCGACATCAGACCACAAATCGTTATCTCAGGAAATTCAACGAGGATGACGACTATTTCTGGTATTCTGGGTGTCTAACAGTTGGGGAAGAGAGTAGAAATCAGAGAGTGGGAGTTATTTTTCAGTCGTTATCGAACGAGATAGATTTTTTTTTGTGATTAGCCTAGCTGTCATCGAAAATGTCCGACATTAAGAGCATGGAGCATCCCACTCTCAAGGTAATCAGGATAAATTCTCTACTTATCCAGGGAAATTAAATGACAATTATCCTGCATTAGTCATCGATGACGTGATTTTAAAAAATTCTTTTGTCTTCTTAAATATCGATTTATCTCCAAGATTATTGATTTTAGGAGTAAATGTCATAAGAGCATTATTACTGGAAATTTAATAAACTACAAAAAAGTCCTTTGACGATTTTCCTGGAAATGAATGGCTCTCGAGATAAATCGATAATTATGGAAGGTTGATATTGGAGTTGTGGAAATTTATGATTTTTTTGAATTTTCAGGTGCCATATGAATTACTGAACAAAAAATTCAGGACGACTCAGAAAGTCCTGGACAGAGAAGTCTCTCACGTGCAGGCGACAGCCTCAGAGCTCGAGAAGAGCTTGACAACCGAGACTGGAACTCCAGTGGAAACTGGAGAAATAAGTCGTTTGCTGGGAGGAGTTGTGGCAAAACTCCAGGTGCTCAAACGAAAAGCTGAGGAGTCGATTTCCGAGGAGCACCAGGCAGGAATGGTGTGCAAACGTCGTCTCGATCACTTGAAGGATCATGCCAACACGACTCCAAGTGTTGTTAATCAGTGGAGGAGACAGAGGCTGGATAGAATGTTAGTGGAGTATTTCCTGAGGAAGGGATACTACAAGACAGCTCAGAAGCTAGCTGATACCACCGAGCTCAGGGATCTCACCAACATCGACGTCTTCATGGTGTCCAGGGAAGTGGAGATTTCACTGGCCAATCACGAGACCACCAGGTGTCTAGGGTGGTGTCACGACAACAGGTCTCACCTTTTTTCTCCTCTTCTTTCAATCATGAGATTATTCTTCTCCTTCATGAATTATTTCTCTCTTTTCTCTTCTTTCAACTCCAATTTCGACACTGAAAAAGGAAATCTAGTGAATTGGAATTAATGAATAGTCACTAACACGTAGGTGATTGCGAGTGCTCAATATCGAATTCAATAATTTTTGGTAAAACAACTAATTAAAATTTTGGAGTTCAATTGTAACTTTAATTTTTTACAAGAATTCAAATTTGAAATTAGCATTCACTAAAATATAATTATATCCATTTGCCTTTGTATATCAAAATTAGAAAAATATTTTTTAATTTCTCAATGGCCACAGAAAATTAATATAATAGAATTGAATAATTCATTTGCTGTTTTGATTTTATACATATATTTTTTTATTTTCATTACATATTTGTTAATAAACAGTAAATTAGGGTGAATTAATTAAAAGTTTAAATTAATCAAATAGTGACTTCCAAATCCTTTTTATTCTTAATCAAATTTATTAAAAAAACGATTGTTAATCGCAAACAAATAGATTTACTACATTTCACTAAATTCTTCTCTCAGTGTATCTTAATTTGTCGATTCAGACTGATCCTCTGGATTTTAATGATCTTATAAACAATATAAAAGAACAATAAAACAGGTCGAAGCTGAGAAAGCTGGGGAGCACGATGGAGTTCAATCTTCGAGTGCAGGAGTTCATCGAGCTCGTGAGGGCTGATCGCAGGCTCGATGCTGTCAAACATGCTCGCAAGTACTTCGCCAATTACGAT
Organism: Fopius arisanus; assembly: GCF_000806365.1. Taxonomy (NCBI): domain Eukaryota; kingdom Metazoa; phylum Arthropoda; class Insecta; order Hymenoptera; family Braconidae; genus Fopius; species Fopius arisanus. Next base: position 369,461 of record NW_011887846.1, read on the forward strand.
GACTATCAGCTCCAGGAGATACAGAGCTGCATGGGACAGCTGGCATTCCCTGCTAATCCGTATTTCAGCCCTTACAAGGATCTCCTGGATGAAAAGAGGTGACAATTCCCTTCATTTATTTATTAAGCTCTCCGTTAAATAATTATACGAAAATCTCTTCATTACAAAAGTTATTATTATCATTGTTAACTACAATTATTAAATTATTATTATTACTATTATTAACTATTGTTGTTAAATTCACTTCTATTTTATTTTAATTTATTTCTTTAGAATGAAAATATAATTGTTGAAATTGAAATTTTGCAATTTTTAGGGCACGTCCACCGATTATTACTAACAAATTCGGAAATATGTGTAGCAACAAAAAAAATCATCTCTAATGGGGGCAATATTAATATAATAATATTTCAATATCACATTATTTAATTATTGTATTATCTTTTTTTTATTTTAATATATTTTTAGATATTAAAAATTTTTGAGTTTTTTTAGGATAACTAAACAAAAACGTTATCTTATTGTTTACTAATTATTTCATCCATAAATAAGAAAAATTGCCGAAAATTTGTGATGTGGAAATATTTGAATTCTGAATCCGTCAGGGGATATTCTATTTCAATTCAATTTGATTAGAGCATCAAACGATAGCTGTTGAAATCAGAAGACAATTACCGTAGCTCCATATCCATATCTTTTTTTCTAACTGAATTGTTCATGGTTTTTTTATGTAATGAAAGAGGACTTGTTTAATTTCAATCACTAGTTTTATTTAAGATTTTTATTGTTTTGGCAGATGGGACAGACTAATCGAGCAGTTTCGACACGAGAATTATCGGCTTTTCCAGCTGGCTAGCCAGAGTGTCTTCACAGTTGCCCTCCAGGCAGGATTATCAGCGTTGAAGACACTCCAGTGCTACAGCGGACACAAGGAAGGAAAAAATGCCAGCTGTCCAGTCTGCCACGAGGCCCTGAACGAACTCGCTGCACCTCTGCCCTTTGCTCACTGCTCACAATCTAGGCTCGTCTGCAGCATCAGTGGAGAGCCTCTGAATGAATACAATCAACCCATGATGATGCCCAATGGATACGTCTACGGTGAAAAGGTAATCCAGTCTTAACTCATAAAAACTAAAAATCCAAAAATCCAAAAATTTTAAACTCTTCAAATTCAATATTTTTCCTTATTTACCTTAATCTCGAAAGCCATGGATTCCACGGGGAAATGTTAGAGGACTTTTTTCTAGCTAATTAAATTTTCTAGGTAAAAGATCTTCTGGTATTTTGCTGTAAAACCAGTAGTTTTGGGATAAAACGAGAACAAAACTCT
>NW_011887846.1:371330-373256 GCF_000806365.1 Fopius arisanus
AAAAAAAAAGATAATACAATAATTAAATAATGTGATATTGAAATATTATTACATTAATATTGCCCCCCATTGGAGATGATTTTTTTTTGTTGCTACAAATATTTCCGAATTTGTTAGTAATTGCGAAATTTCAATTTCAACAATTATATTTTCATTCTAAAGGAATAAATTAAATTAAGTGAATTTAATCGTAATGCGATTATCATGAAAAATTCTTGTGCAGGCACTTCAAAAAATGGCGAAGGACAACAACGGCGCAGTAGTGTGTCCCAAAACCAAAGATGTATTTCCTTTCAAAAAAATCGAAAAGGTCTACGTAATGTAAAAAATCTACCAGTCCCTGTAATCACCGCTTGCTCGATTTAAAATATCTCATGTAGAACGTAATAAGATGCTTGTGTAATCAATGTTAAGAATAATTAAATGTAAGAGAGGATAAATACATTATATATTTTCTAAAATCTCGATTTTATTCCACAAGTTCACGGGGTAAATTGAATTGCACTCGTTATTTTTCAATTTCAAATCGTTTATTCATATCCTAGGATTAGATTAGATTAGATAATCATCAACAACACTATCTGTATGACCTGTATATGAATTTTTAACCGAGAACTTTGATAATTCCTCTGTTATTTATAATTAATGCTCCATAGTTATTAATTATCTTAAATACTATAGGTTTTATTTTTGCTCAACGTTTGGACAACTCAGGGCTTGATAAAACACATGTCCGTTGGTAAAGTCGTATAAATTCGTAATAAAAAATTAAAAGTCTTACGTAATTATTGAAAATTACAATAGTCAAACATCCTAAACAATTAAATCCCTTGGAAAATCGAGACAGATTCTGTCAATTCTAAAATTACCATTATTCATTGAATAAAATTCAACAAAATTTGCTGTCCCTACTTCCAGGAATCGGTAATTAGTGATATGCATGTGAAATAAACCTCTCGAAACTGAATGCGTTACCTCAAACCTTCTGATCAATTACAAAAATATCCCTTCTACTCTATTCACCTCAGGGTTAACGATTTCTTTTTTTTTCTTCATTTTTAGCTTCAGGAGTTAAATCTCTTGAATTTATTGTCGGCATTGCATCATACGAGGATTGTCCACTTATTTATTCATTCTAGCAATTCGGATAATGCGAAGACGAGTTTAAAGAGGTTTTATCTACTTCAGAGGTGTGCGAATATTTTTCACTCTTTATTTGACATTGATAAACAAAATTAAAAAATAAATCATTTACTTCTTTTTTATTCGTCCGGAATAATTCGCACGCCCCTAATCTAATTGTAAGTTTAATCGAGTGAAGAGAGAATCATGAAGTTGGATTTATTTCTTTCGAGACACTTGAGATGGAGAATTGCGATGAGAATGTCAGACAATAAAAATGTTGATTTTGTTTATGCGAAAACAGTGAATTGTGTAAAAATAGAATAATCAGGATATTCTAGAAACATTAACACATCGTAGAGTCTCGTGAGGCTCTTGACAATTAGAGCATTATTTTGTACGTCAGTAAATTTACTGAGATCTTAAGTGAACACAAAAAACATTTAAAAAAAATCTCAATTGCGTACTAAATTGATAAAAAATAGAATAAATAAAAAATCAGGCGCAGTAATCCGCGAATATCTCCATTGTTTTTTATTTTACAGAAAAAAGTTATGAGACTTTTCTGTTGGCCATGAAATTCTCTACAAAAAACTCTAACGACTTTTTCCTCTGAATCGAGTACTGACGGAGATATTCACAGATGTAGACTATTTTTTGAGCTTTCACTCTGACGACTTCGATACGATGGATTTAATTAATTAATTAGTATCTTGCTGGACATACTTGCCCATAAATTCTAAATTAAATAATGAAAAAACTCATAAAATAGCACAACCCTATGAAAAAGAAGCGCAACAATCG
>NW_011887846.1:376334-377635 GCF_000806365.1 Fopius arisanus
CCCTTCCCGTCCCTCTCCTATTTCCAGCAGTTTCTCCGTTTTCCCATCGGATTGCCTCACTCTTTCCCTCTGCTTCTTGTCCCCTCCTACTCCCTTCATTGCTCTCTTCTTGCTTTCTGCTTTCCTTTCTCCGTCCGCCCGTTTTCTCCTTCCTTCTCTGCTTCACTTCGCTTTCTTGCCTCCCTCTCTCTCCTCTGCTGCTTTTCTCTCTATTCTTTTTCTCTCAATGCTTTCTCTATTCTTCCCATTCTTTCCATTTTTTTTTGTTGGTTTATCTCTTAGCTCCGCTATCGATTTCTTTCTCCATCCTCTCGGTCCCCTCCCTTCTCGCCAATTTTCCCACCACTCCTCGTCCTCTTTTCCTACTCTTTTCATTATTTCCTGGCAGTTGGTCATATGCTCCAGTACCTCTTCCTCCTGTCCGCATGTTCTGCATCGTCCGTTCTCGAAGCCCTTCTTCCCTCCTCTCAGTACGTTCCCACATCTCCATCTTGCCCACGTCATCATTTGTTCCATGCCTAGCCTCTTGCTTGTCCAGTATTCGCTCATTCCGATGTTCTCTTTTATATCCCCGTAGTAGTCACAGTATTTCGATCCATCTATCCTTTCCCAGTCTTTCTGCCTTTCTTGGTCCGCTACTATTTCCGTAATTTCCTCTACCCTTTTTCTCGCCTCTTTTCCTTCTCCCTTCCACAGCCGCTCGAGTAACTCTCCATCTCCTACTTCTTTTAGCTTCTTCCACATTCCTTTTCCCCAGTTAGTCGGTTGTCCGTTCCTTATTCCCCTGATTTCCTCCCTTAGGCACTTTCTCGGCCATCTGTCCTCGTTCATCCTACTTAGTTTTATCAAGAAGTTTGATGCCCTTCTAACCGTCTCCACTTCTATGCTGCTTAGTCCTGCCTCCATTCTGCATATGTAGTCCGGTGTGTTCCTCGCGAGTCCCATGCTCGCCTTTGCGTATTTCTTCTGCACTCTTTCTATTTTCTCTTGCCTTCCCCATCCCCATATTTCCACCCCGTATAGAGCCGCTGCTTTCACCGTTGCCTCCATGAAGTATAGTTTCTTCCTTAATTCCGTTACCTTTCCTCTTCTTAGCTCGCCCCAAGCCTTATTCACCAGTGCTTGTCCTTTTCCTGCCAGTTTCCTCGTGTGTCTTGTGTAGTAGTTCTTTGCCGAGAACCAGAAACCCAGGTATTTAAACTCGTTTACCACCTCTATTTCCCTGCCTTTGTAGTTCCATCTCTCTGCCTTTCTCTTTCCACCGTTCCTAAATACCATTATTTTTGTTTTTTCAACACTCA
>NW_011887846.1:378455-400730 GCF_000806365.1 Fopius arisanus
GCCTTTCCATTTTTGAGTTCCTTTATCACCGTTGCTATTTCCCGGTCTGTTATTTCTTTCCCCAGCTCACTCTCTTTTATCTCTCTTACTTTCTCTCTCCCTGTGGTTCCTTCTTGCTCCTCCCTTCCCTTCTCTTCCCCCCTTTGTATTGATAATTTATTAGCAATAATAACTATAGGATATTTAATGAAAAAGCAATTCTTCACTTTTTAAAAATTATTTTGAGTCTATAAACTTGACTTTTTCGATATTTCCAAGGTTTTTGTGAGCTTCTATGATTTCTCGAGACTTTTAGTCATCTTTTGTGAGTGTTTTACCAGATTTTTAAATTAATAAAGATTTTTCACTTACAAATTTCAAAATTGGAGCCAGCAAACTGCCCAACATCGCAGTAACGTTGAAAGTCAGGAAACACATAATAGAAGAATACAAATCCTTATGAACAATGAATTCAGGATCACTCTTTCTTATGCCCGATTGAACAGCTGGAAATAGTGCGAGTGTAACAAAGAATACGAAGAATATATTGAACAGCTGGACTGAGCATTCTCGGATAATCTTCAAGTACGGTGGCCTGTCCTTCCGGCCGACGTTTTTCGTCTTCTCTTTGTTCGCCAGGAGCTCGTGGTAACGATAAAACCTCTGAAATAATTGATGATAATGTAATTAAAATATTGACAGATATTTCTGTCAATTCAGAAGAAAATTAAGATGAGAGTTGAAGGCCTCGATTTTTAGTAGAGGAGACCCGGGCAAAATGGGACACAAGATAAATTAGAATGAGGAGGATTCAATGGGAGACGAGGAGAAAGAATCGATCGTAAGAATCCATTATTCAACATTTCAATTTTCCACAATTTTATGACACATAACTGATAAAAAAATATTGAATTCCCATATGGGTAATTCCACGAAAATAGTTATTATCACGAAAACACTGTTTTCATCATCATAACAAGATAACACATACTACTACGTGACCAAGTTAGTGCCGAATGACCAGATATATCCTTGAACATTCTTGGAGACGAATGACTTTTCTGAAAATGTGATTTACCAGTCGATGCTGTGACATTCAAGAGTATTTATGTGAGTACCGTGTCTTCAATAATGAATTTATTCATCATTTTTTCCACTATAGCACACACCATACTCGGAATTGACATACGAAACGTGCCGTCACATGTTTCTTATTTATTTCATTAAAATGTGATAATTTTCTGCTACCGTTCTCAAGAAATATCTCAAAACGTACTGTCAGTGTCAGTACAGTGACTTTCTGAAAATCTTCTCCCGATGGAATACTGATTGACATGAGTACTTCAAAATTAGTACACTCGGAGAGTACATCAATATTTTTCTACCAGATTCTGCCAATCTGTCTACGATCGTTCGGCTGAGGCTTGGGAAGCGCATCTGAATGGCCACGGTACTGACATAGATATCACTATTTCTGTGGAATCGCCCCCATAACGAATTTCATGATCAGAAACCAAAAATGAATGATTCAAATTAGATGGGGTATCTTGCGAGGATGTTTGAAAATCCAAAAAATAAGAAAACATCAGTATAATCAAAAGAAAGAATTAATTTAGAAAAAAACACTGCGACACTTTTAGACTATCTCCAACATGTTTTGGCGAAAAGAAAGAAATGGTTGGAATTTTTTTTACTAATAATTAAAAACGCTTTTCCGCGAGTGTCTCATTTCACCCGGGGAGTCCCCTAATTCCTTCATAGATTCACAGTCGAATTCGCAATTAAAGAGCTCTTTTGGTGGTTTTAATGGTTTTTTAATCGAATGCCGGAATTTATCCGGTGGGCGCTACTCACATTTATGGGAAGAGCGAAGTACGTGTCAAAACAGGCGAGAATAATGAACAATGCAGTTATGAAATAGTATATTGCTGCGGTACGTAGGTTCGGTGTCATCACCCGCGTCAGGATATTAATGACAGCTGTAAGCGTCCCACTGATATTCTGCAATTTAATTTCCACTCATTACTCCAATCACCATCTCCAACGAAGAATTACGTTTCCTTTATTAACACGATTAACGTAATTATCGATCATCTCAAAAACTACGGATTTAATCTGAAAACGTCAGAGGACTTTTTCACAGTTCATCAAATTTTTAAGAAACTAGATGAGACGAGCTACTTGGGCTGCACGGAATTCAACATCTAATGTTCAAAATCATATCTTCTATTTTCATTCTTCATTCCGGGTCATTCCATCGAGATCTTCAAATCGATATGTGATATATCTCCGTTAGTGCACTGTAAACTCTCGATAAATGGCGAAAACTGAAATTTTTATGGTGTGACATAAAGTGAAAAATGGAAACAATGTGCTATAACTTGATGACCATTCAGTTAAATTACATTTGTCATACACCAATTTGAAGAGCAATAAATGCTCTTCAGAATGATCTATGAATTTAATTGCCTGATCCATCCAGAAGCATGAAAAATTGAGATAAACTTAATTTTTTGGGCAACATGAAAATAAGTTTTCACCTAAAACTGTCATAAGGCAATGAAAAATCGTCAGAAATTAACAAATAAGGTGCCATTTTGAAGTTTGCTGATTAAGCTTTCCAATGAGTATGCGCCGTGTATGCGTCATAACACATGTGCCTGATCAGACTCTCGGATCTGTTACTTATGAATCATCTGTTTCATCTTCATCTGTTTTCCATAAAAATTTATAGTTTTCGAGATAAAACGATAATTAAGGGAGAAATGAAATTCAATTTATCGCAATTTACTGATAAATTTGTCGTACCGTTCCCAGAACTATTGCCCCAGTGTATTTCCCTGGCAATTTCGCTCCCAATCCGAAGACAGAGTTCTGATAAATTCCATTAGCAGCTGGAAATTAATAAATGTTTAAGGGCCGACTGGATTATCTGGAAAAGATTATTTACTCCAAAATTGGGATTCCTAATTACTCTGGCGATTAATCGTTTTTTTCAATAATTGTTAGCTAGCGTTCTAGCGGTTGTCAACAATTAGGCCGCTAGCTAACAATTATCGAAAAAAAAAAACGATTAATTGACGGAGTAATTAAAAGTCCCAATTTTGGAGTAAATTATCTTTTCCAGACAGTCCATCCGGGCCTTAATCATTCCTAGAATTACGGATGGATGGGAATATTTCTCGGATTAAAAATTATTCATTCTGCGAGGCGATAATTGTTCGTGGAATAGTTTCTATGGACTTACTGTTTAGAATCACTACAGAAGCCATTGTCATCCAGAAAAATGGAATAGGAAAACCTGAGGTGTCAGCCATAGCCATCACAACTGTGAAAACGAAGATTACAGCCTGAATCGTCAGTCCCCAGACTATTCTGGTCGTCATACTTCCACTGCAAAAATTACAGAATTATAAATACTAATTTCAACAATTTTTCAATTTTTACATGTATTTTTTTATTCAAGCTTCAAGCCTTTTCTTTAATTCCTCATTTATTTATTCTTAAAACTGCCAATTAAATGAGAAAAACGAAAAGGTTTTTTAGCAGATTAAATAATTAATGAAATAATTCTTCTGGTTTTTCAAGTGACACGTGAAATTCGACAGATTATCGATAACTCTTGATCAAATCGATAGAATTGGAAAATGCCGATGGCATTATGAAGAGCTACGTGAGGCCTCTAGAATGACTCACAATCTATTCTCATAAATTGCATCGAATGCTGTGATAATTAATAATAAGCGTGAATTTTATAACGTGACATAATGATGGAAAATGGAAAAACTTGAATAGCTCTTTAAAAACGCAACTGAATACAACTGCTGTTCATTACAAAGAAGAAGAAATTTCTCTTCAAATGGTATAGGGGAGAGCCGGGCAAAATGGGACACCATTCTGATCGTAAAATTCCTTATATGGGAATTTAACATTTTTTTATCAGTCGACTGTAATTAAATTCTTAGATTCTTACGATCGATTTTCTCCCTCATCTCGCATTGAACCTCATTCATCCAATTTCGCCCTCATTCCACTTTATCCTGTGCCCCATTTTTCCCGAGTATCCCTCATAAATATTCCTATTCATTTACTTTGGAACTATAGAAAAATTAAAACAAATTTGAAATTAGAAATGACGAATTTAGGCAAAACCGGAAAATATTCATGTTACTTCTTATAGCAAAAATTTTTTGAAATCTATTAAATAAGTTTTTAATTAATTACACAATATATTATCTCAATATCAAAAGAAGAAAGGAATCACCCTAAAAATTCAAGGAAGGCGTTACATACACGGATAATTTATTTTAAAGAATTAATAGAGTTCAAATTAACGGGCAGCGAACGAAATAAAAATTAAAAAATTATAGTTTGCTTGTTTTTCAATGAAAATATTGAATATCTGAATGGATTCTAGCATTCACCTGAATGGAATGAATACGTTGACCCAATTGAATATTAAATTAGGAATCTGGGCAGCAAAGCAGACGCTTCCCACGTACATATTCCCATAATAAGTGATGTTGGGATCTCCAGTATAATTTGGCGAGAGCTTGTACTTCTGGAAATACTGAAATAAAAAAATAAAAAATATTCCATGAGGTGTAATTTCATAGAAATGACGTGGAGTGCAAAATACGTGGATTAATTGACACGTCGTTGGCAGTATCAAGTGTTTTAATTGTTATCTGAGTCACTTACCCCCTCGGCTGTGATAAACATGTTCCAAGGCATCAGAGCACCTATACCGTGCAGCAGCATTATGAAATACACGATGTTGAGTCTAGAATTAATCACAAATCAAATGGAACATAATTAATTATTTCTAAACTCCGAAGTTAATTTATGGTAATGATGGGGGACCGGTTTCTGCTATTCATTTTTAATTAATTCGTTAAAGTCCTTTGAGGCCTGAATATTTTAATCTAATCAATGATGACATCGATCTGTCAATTGTCAATTGTTTAACCTTGACATCCAAAAAATTCAGTTTTGGGAAAAGAGGGAGCAATTGAGAGTGGTTTTTCGCGAAGTGCCGGGGAATGAAGGGAGATAACGGACTTTTCGTCGGGACCTTTTTTACGGGAAAAAGAGAGATCTATAAAAAAGGTCGTATACAAATTTTCGCTAGCTCGCGTAGATTCTGCGAAATTGACACAAAACTTAACTTTATTCATTACATTGGGAGGGCTGCAGGAAAGAGTGAAATTTTGAGTGAAAAATCTCGAAACAGAATGGAGATGATGACATTTTTGTAAAAGCCTTTTTTATGGAAAAAGGTCGGATCTACAAAAAAGGTCATATACAAATTCTCGCTAGTTCGCCTAGATTCTGTGAAATTCACGCGAAACTAAACTTTATTCATTCGATTTGGAAAACCACAAAAAAAAAAATGAAATTTTGAGTGCAATAACTCGAAACAGGATGGAGATGGCGAATTTTTTGTGAAGACCTTTTTCATGGGAAAAGATCGGATCTACAAAAAAGATTCTATACAATTTTTCGGTAGGTTTTGTAGATCCCGAGATATTCACAAAAAGAGTAGATGAATTCAAGAAATTGAATGTTTTTCGATTTAAATTCGTTCAATTAAACAATTCATACCTATCTCTGGGTGGATTGAGTTCAAGATCAGCCTGATCCATAGTGACCCCTTTGAAATTGAGTTCGTCGTCGGGTCTTCCAGTGCCCTCCCAACCTGGCGATAGCCTGACGGGTTCAGAGCCTTAAAAAATGCGTTCCAAATGAAAAAAATAAAAAATTAAATCCCCTCTTCCTCTCCAATCACTGCTTCATTCAACAACCGGCATCAATGATCTCCTTGATAACTCCCGCAATATTAAATCAACAAGTCAACCCGATAAATGAATAACTCGAGTATGATGGACCAATTCGCATCAATAGAATGATTAAATCGGTATCTTTCAATCTAACATTCGTGAAAACTATCGTTCGTTCATGAAAAGAATTTTGAAACCTTCAATTTTATCTCTGAGTTGGAGGCAGAGCACAGAATATTCCACTACATTTCCATTATATTTTTGTTGATTTAGTGAATGAAGAGTCAGACATAAGTAAGCAGAAATTTACCGATAATATCTCGTGACAGAAAAGTGCTATATGTTTTTAGTTTGCAATTCTTATCGTCTGAAAAAAAGCAGGAAGAAAACTAAATTAAAAAAACATTAAAATTGGGTGAAGTTTTTCCAAATTCTCAAGCAATTTATTCAAAATAATTGTTATTCCTCATTAAACAGAAGAGATTATACCATTGAAAATCATAACAATCTTCAAATTTCATTTTCCATTCTGTAAATATTGATGTATGGCTAAAACTACTGATTTTACGAGAAAAAGTGAAAAGATCATTTTCATCGGAAATTTAATTAGCTATTAAAAAGTCTCTTACGATTTTCACGGTAAATCGATAGTTTATGAGTTAGATCGATAATTACGAAGATGCGTTGAATCGTGTAATTTAATCAGTTCTGGACTGAACTGACGAATTTGATAATTAAAATAAATGAATTGAATTGTTAAATTGAGTTGGATTTGTGATAGAATATTGCTGAGAAGTTGTAGAACCTTGGATAATAATAAACTGTAGAACAGAGGCGTAAAATCGAGGACAAAATGAATTGGAGAATATTGAGAGTTGAATTGGTGGATGCAGTGAGGGATGACGAACCTTTTCTCTGAGGAATAGTTGAAAAACTGAGGATAAATGATAAGATGATCACAGAAAACTACCGTTGGATGTGACTGAGTGCGTGTCGACTGACTCGATAAAAAAGGAGATGGAATTCTGGTTGAGGACAGCATCACAAGGGATCAGCAGGAAATATAGAACTGGTTAGTATAGCCAAAAATTCTTGACCACGAGGTCGAGACTGCAGTGATAAAAAGCTAAAAAAAAATTCTAAAATGGTTAGGAAAGGTTTATTTATCTTGCACTTCCAAGTATTTGAACTTCAATGAAGAAAATACATGTCGAATCTTCTAAGAAATTGAAGTTATTGACACATTTGTACTAAAAATCGATTGATCTCGAGAATTATTGATTTTAGGAGAAAATCCATGGGACCTTTCTTGGAGGAAATTTAATCAGCTACAAAAAAGTTCCTGATGGTTTTCGTGTAAAATTGATAGTTTTCGAGATTAAGCAAATACTAGAACTGGCATCAGTGCAATTTTAATTTGGTTAGGTCAATAAATTGATTGTTATAAACAAAACTACTGACTTTAGGAGAAAATGTTATAAGATCTACTTTGTCGGAAATTTAATTAGTCACAAAAAAGTCCTTTCCCTATTTCACATCGTGTCAATAGTTTTCGAGATAAATTGGTAATTCCAAAAAATTTCAACGTGAGATAAATTTGTTTTTCAGTTTTGTCACATAAATAAATATGCATAGCTCGAAAATTATTAACCTTTCGACAAAATATGAAAAGTACTTTTTTTAAAAAAACTTAATCATCTACATAAAAGTCCTTTACCATTTCCCTGTTAAGTTAATACTTTTCAAGATAAATAGCTAATCACCAAAACCATTAACTACTTATTTTTCTTTATCAGTTCTTCTGACAAGTGCCGTCGATTAAACTAAAATGAATGAAAAAATTTTGAAAAACTCACCCTTTGCGACAATTCGAGGTGCATTTGAATCCTTGAGGAGATGTTCCTCAGCCCCCAGGAACTCCTGTTTCTTATACGTCCCCGCCATTTCAATTCCCTCTGACAATTCTAATTTCTTCTATCAGAAACAGTGGAAAATAGACACAGGATGTCTAAATAAAAAGTAAAACTGTCGGGTCAACGCATCGTGAGGCACGATAGAATAAAAAAAAATAATAATAAAAAATGCGTCAAATTGTAACGCGGGAATAATGAAAAGAGGCGATGGCCTGGTTAATAACCATTGGAATGAATTGAGGAATTTTCAATAAGAATTTAATCCAGTGATAATTTTAAATCGAGACACTGAGAACTGGTCACTGGGAGATCCGAGGGATTACCCACAGACAGATCATTTTCCACTTCTTTTTTCCTTTCCTCTTTTTCCTCTCAACACCCCACCATCGGTTTGTTAGGTTAAAAAAAGAAGGATTGGCGAACCCTCATGTGGTTGTGAGACCGTTGTGACGCGACACGAATTACCCCGATCTTTCACGATTATTTCCGATGACTTCAACGTCATTTGCACGTGGAATTTCTCAAATCATCACTCTTGGTGCAGATAAATATTGTGTTATACACCCATGCCACCCAAAATTAACGTTTCATCATTTTTCTGACAGACTTACTGTGGGATTGACGTGAAAAAATATAACGCTTTAGCGTTTTGTTGTTATTTAATGACTCATGGAGTTCAGGGTGGTAATATTTTTCTGTGTTTTTTATAAACTTTTTATAAACTAAAAGAATCACAAAAATGTGAAAATTATCGCACCGCCAGAAAATTCGTGAGTCATTAAGGATGTTTTGCTATTTTTGGTATTTTGTTATTTTTCCTGTTTTTCTGAGATTTATTGAAAACTATCGATCGGATTGGGATATAAAAATATAGCGTTTGTCCGTTCCATCATGATTGACTCTTTCATAAAGTTTCATCCCGGTACACTAATTTTTGTAACTTTTCACTAAAATTTAATTAAAAATTTAATTTTAATAAAAAAAAAAAATTAATAACTTTGAAGACAGTGGATTTAATACGTTAATTTAAGTTTATTGAAAATGGCACGAGGAAGAAATGTCTGTTCAATACGACCTGCCACAGCAGACTAAAAGTGGTCAACGAAACCAAAAGAAAAATCGTCATGTGATGAAGGATCCCCAGTCCCATTGCCACATGACCTCATGGCTTATGGCTTATGGCTTATGTTTATGTCTAATCCCAACGTCTCTCCTCTCTCTTCATGTTGATACATTTTTGAAACCATAGACTCATAGAAATCAATTCGTAGAAGACTGAGGCTATATTCTAACAAAAGTCAATAAATTTTAGTGAAAAATTATAAAAATTGGTGTATCGGGATGAAACTTTGGGAAAGGATAAATCATGATGTAACGGACAAACGCTATATTTTCATATCCCAATCCGATCGACAGTTTTCAATAGATCTCAGAAAAATAGGAAGAATAACAAAATACCGGCAGAACATCCTTAAATAGTGATAAAAGGCTGAAACGTCAGATTTTTTTTCATCCATCGATAATTAACCAAAACTCTTCTATTCATTTTATCAATGGCAATTATTTGACAATCAAGTAATTTTTTTACTTTCAGTGAAATTTACGATATTGAGTTTAATGTCGATTTTTTTCTGTAATTTTTATTATTTCCTCTTTGAGTCTTCGATTTACAGTTCTAATGATTTTGTATAGGTGAACATTAAATAAAACTATAATTAAATCAGTGAAAAGCTGATATGCGATTTATATGATGTAACTAAGGCCAGTTTTCATCTAAATGATCGCGTAAATTTATTAAATAAAAAAAATGGATTGGAGGTAGTGGAAGGGGAAGTTGTATGGTGTATAGATACTTGGTAGCTATCGGTGGTCTTTCGTGTAAGAAACGTGTACTTGGCCGATACGCTACCGCGTATCTCGATGGGTATTTGTGAGGATAATGAAGGTCATTGCGGATTTTACTGGAATGGAATTATTATTTTTTGAAATGTGACTCCAGAAATTTGACAGGTTATTAGATGTAGCTCTTGATGAAGTCGATGGAATCGGAAAATTCAGACGGTATTGTGAAAAGCTTGTTGTATACACTCAGGAAAAAAATAGTAAATTGAAATAAAAATTGTTTTAAAAGTAACAGACGAAATCAGCGAAAAAAAAAATTCACGTGGTTATCAAATAATTTTCATTGACAAAGTGAATTAATTTTGGCTATATGTGGGTGTCGAACATCCTTAATCATCATATTTTGAGTCATCATTTGTATGTGGCTGGAATTATTTTAAATTATCCATTTCAATGAATAAAAAAGACGTTCCAGTGATGGTTCTTGAGTTTTAATGATTTTAAATTGTTTTTTTGGGATAGCTCCGGATTGGGGGGAGGTAGAGTAATTTTTTATAGGACCTTTTTTGTAGAGCCGAGTAATAGCTATGAAAAATGTATCTTGTGAATTTTTGTAGCTCTGGTAGTTTCGGAGTTATTCTAAAAAAATTAGTGTCGATTTACAGAATTGAATTGTTTGTTAATTTACAGAGTTCAATTAATTAAATAAGGAAACCAAGTAATTGCGGAATTGAGGAGAAAACTTGAATATGGAGAAGTCATCATAATTTTGGGAAATTTGATTTTTCTTTAAATCAATTTCAAACGATTTATTAATGAAAAAATTGTTTCGGAGCCGAGTCTTGAATTTTTAAAATTTCAAGTAGTTTTTTGGGAATATCGTAGGATCGGGGGGAGATAGAACGATTTTTTATAAGACCTTTTTTGTAGAGATGAATAATAGCTGTAAAAAATGTTCTCAGTAAATTTCTGTAGCTCTAGTAGTTTCGAAGTTATTCTTAAAAAATGGATTGAAATTTACGAAATTTCATTGAGTCTGTTAATTTACAGAATTTAATTAATTAATTAATGGAATCCACTAATTATTAAATGGAGGGCTATCGTTAAATAGTAGAAAATCATTATGATTTTGGAAAATTTCAAGTTGATTTACCGAAATATTTCGAAATTGGGGGGAGATGAAGTGGTTTTTAATAGAACCTGTTTGTAAAACAAGATAATGGCTAGAAAAATAATATTTCTCTGGATCCCATAGGATTCCACAGAATTCCATGGGATTCCATAGAATTCCAAGATTTTATAAAATTTCAAAAGATTCCATAGGATTTCAAGTAAAAAAATTTCAATATCACCTGTACCCCAGATTTAAAAAGTGATTACTCCATGAGTACTAACTAAAAACTGGTCTAGAAAAAAATGGACCTATCCTAATCCCCCACTTCCCACCAGAATCATCGATGAAAAATCATAAATTTCGGATTCGTGCGTAGAGAAGAATAAAAAAAAATGAGTTGAAAAAAAAAAAATAAAAAAAGTGTCTCGACGAATGGCAACAAAAGTATTTCTCTGGATCCGATAGGATTTCACATGATTCCATGGGATTCCCTAGAATTCCAAGATTTTATAACATTTCAAAAGATTCCATAGGATTTCAAGTAAAAAAATTTCAATATCACCTGTACCCCAGATTTAAAAAGTGATTACCCCATGAGTACTAACTAAAAACTGGTCCCGAAAAAAATACACTTATCCTAGTCCCCCACTTCCCACCAGAATTATCGATGAAAAATCATAAATTTCAGATTCGTGCGTAGAGAAGAATAAAAAAAATGAGTTGAAAAAAAAAAATAAAAAAAAATCTCTCGACGAATGGCGTTGTCTCCCGCCGTTCCACACGTACACACCACTACAATTACCCGTAATGTGGTATACGTGGGTGACGCCAGTGCCAATATGGCGACGTAACAAATAGTTGTCTTGTCTTTTTGGCAAGCCCCGACAATCAATTGTTCGCAAACGCGAATTAATTACCCAATCGGTACCACTCAATTATAATTATCGAATTTCCCTCTCCTAGAGTCACTGGACAATTATCACCTGCTGATCGTACGTTCGCACTTTTATTTATTTTCCCGGAAATATGGGAGGCAATTGACTATTCCAGTGCGTCACAGTTCGCCGAAAAATTTCACTTTCATCGAGGAATACATTTTTTTCAACGTCAAGACACCATAATATGACTAGACTGATTCATTACAAAGAGATTATTCACCGGATGATGATTCCTGGAATATTTGGGTGATTTTTTCAGACAGCCCGACATTTTTTCGGGATTTTTCGGACATTATGTCTAGTGTATCCAACAAAATGAGAGGTAAGTCTCGGGGTTAACCTTTATTTCCATTTTTATTACCAATTTTTCTGGATGTATTTATTTTTTCGAATTTTATAAGATCAATTCTGCAAATTTTTATCTGAATTTTTATTACTATTTCAGGATTTTAGGAAGAATTATTGTGGGATTTCACGGAGTTCTCGTTTCTTGAATTTTTCTTATCACTTTAGATTTTCTGCTTTTCGCACAATCTCGAGAACAATTCATTTAAAGAGTTATTGCCGATATTCTCTCACTTTTCATGTTTCTTTTACAAATTTATGATAAACGGTTGATAAAGTTGTCGTAAAACAAATATTTTAACTATTATTATTATTCAATATCTCACGAGGTTTTATCACTGAGGAAGAATTTCCCGACGTTCTCAGTAAACTTTAACAAAAGTTCACAGATTCGTATAATTTTGCAAACAATTTAGAGCACTAAACACACGACTATAAAATTTAGTGAGTCATTGAAGAATGATAAAGAATGATAAAGATAAAGGAAACGGTATATTTTTTTTCTCTAATCTGTTCCAGAGTTTTCCAGAAATTCAAAAACTCGATAACTCCTGAATATAAAAAAACAAAGAAACTTTATCCTTTAAAAAGATCTAGAATCTTCCCATAATTTAAATACTATCGAAGACAAATTAATATTTAATTAATATTTAATTAGAAAACTAACGTAACATTTTGTGTCACCTTTTTATTTTGCTAATATATCATACGATATAATAATAACTTTTTCAAAGAAATTAAAAATGATGTCAGTCATACAATATATATTTAATGTATATTTTGATTATTTATTTATTCATCATAATCTGAATCTCAATTGAAAACTACAGAAAATGTTTTTCAAACCCAAACATGGCTTCCCTTTTTTGCATGTGTAATTTTATTATTTTTAAACTATTGTCACACTAGTCCCTAAAACAAACTCAAAATAGTTGTAATTTTCCAACAGCTTAAATTTTCTACAGAAAAGTCTCATGACATTTCCCACGACCCTCCGAGATTCTCAAGATAAATCGTCTACCCATCCCCTCAAAAATCGCCAGCACCTGTTAATCCCTGAAATCTTGCAAAAGTCGAATGATTGTGTTTTTATTAAATATTGTTCTTTTCCAAAGGTCCAGGACGTCCCCCAAAGTCCAAAAATGCGTGCACATGGTGCAATGAGACGAAGCAGCCGCTGAAGTATGTCCTGCCGACCCAACATGGCAAGAAAGAGTTCTGCTCTGAGACTTGTCTCTCAGAATTTCGTAAGGCATACGTACGCGGTGCATGCGTGCAGTGCGATAATGTGATCAGAGGTTCTCCAGTGAAGCTGGAGCAGAAAGACGGCCCGACAAAAGACTTCTGCTCGTCATTCTGCCTGAACAAGCACCAGAAGAAGGAGATCCAGGCAGAATCAAAGAAAAATACGAGTGATCAGCCATCACCAGCAGCATCTCCTGCTCCTTCGGGTATTCCAAGCAGTAGTGGAATACTTCCCCAGTCTTTTCCAACGAACAGCAAGACAAATGGCACTGGTAACCAGGTAAATGCCTCACCCTCGACCTCGACGGGTCCCTTTCAGTACGAGACCTATCAGACCTTTGACTGGGAGATGTACCTCAAGGAGACAGACAGCACAGCAGCACCAGCTGAGTGTTTCAAGCAGCATGCTGTTCCCCCGAGCAATGAATTCAAGATGGGAATGAAGCTGGAGGCACTGGATCCACGAAATCTCACCTCAACATGCATTGCATCTGTCGTTGGTGTCCTGGGGCCACGACTGAGACTCCGATTGGATGGATCTGATAATAAAAATGATTTTTGGAGGCTTGTGGACAGCAATGAGATCCACCCTATTGGTCACTGTGAAAAATCAGGGGGAATGCTTCAGCCACCTCTTGGTTTTCGAATGAATGCCTCCATGTGGCCCATGTTTTTGCTGAAGACTCTCAATGGAGCTGAAATGGCGCCCGCCAAGGTCTTTAAAAGAGAACCCAAAACACCAAGGACAAATACATTCGAGATTGGACAGAAACTCGAGGCAATTGACAAGAAAAATCCACAGCTTATCTGCACAGCTACAATTGGTGGGGTCAGAGATGACATGATTCACATTACTTTTGACGGCTGGAGGGGGGCTTTTGATTACTGGTGTAGATACGACTCGAGGGATATTTTTCCAGCTGGATGGTGCTTCAAGAGTGGCCATCCACTTCAACCTCCAAGGCAAAAAGCAACTGGCCCAAATCGATTTAAATCGAGAAACAGCAATGTTTTACCTGTGATGGCGGTCTCTGGAAGTGGTGCTGGAGCTGAACCTGCTGTTGCACTTGTCAGTCCTGCTGGTTCGAGTGCACCACCTCAGCCAGCTACTGAGCCTGATACAAGCACTGCTAATAATAAACCAAGAACTCTCGACAATGTGACTGTTCACGTGAATCATAACTGTTCATGTGGTCCCTATTTTGATCCGAAGAAGGTCAAGGCCCTGTCCTCGCCCTTCGGCCCAGGCTCAATTTCCAGCGTCCTGAGAGAGGTCTTCCAGGCATTTCTGATGGCAGCAATGAGTCCCAGGCAGATGCTCAGTCTTCTGAAACGAGGGGAAGGCGAATGCATAAGTTTAACACTGGAGAGTAAGTTGACGTCAGTTAGGGTGCCAGTCTTCCTCGAGGAGGAGGATTTCTACGTTTATATAAGGCGACAGCTCGAGGAGCTGTGCGCCTGCGAGAGACTCGTCTACAGGAGGCAGGAGACGTGCGACAAGTGTCCCAGTGTTCAGAGTAGCTCGTTGGATCGGGAGGATAGCAATTCTGGAGCTGAGAAGAGGCGGTGGTCTACTGAGAATCAGATGAATCAGGATAAAAATCAACCGACTGGTGATATTGTGGCACCCAGTGCTGCCAAGCAACAGAGGAAATCTATACCTGGTGGGTTTGGAGAGCTATTGCAATTGGAAATTCTTGACTGACAAATTTTTATTTTCACTAGGGCAATATCAGACAGATTCAATCGTTCATTGTTCGATACAGAATGGAAATAGGCAAATGAAAATAGTATCATCGGAAAGCATAGAAAGTGAGCTTTGAAATCGTTTTAGTATATTTCGTAACTAGTGCGGAAAAGTGATGTTGGGTGTATGGGAGGTTTATAATTCCACATGCCAAAAACAAATTTCTGTTCGAGTTGCGAACGATATTTTTCTTCGCAATGTGCGGGAAAGTAACTTTTTAGGCACGCGGAGTGAAGCGAAGCATGCCTAGAAAGTTACTTTCCGGCACATCGTGATGAAAAGAATATTTCATTTGTTTCATCTGTGAAATCGTGAAAATTTTCACATAATCGTTAACACACAAGATAAGTCTGACACGTCATTATGCCGTCTATTGATTCATAACTCAGGACAGAATGAAGGTAACCAAATGAGCTGAAGGTCATTCGGAAGCTAAAAGAATGAGCTTTAAAATGGTATATGTAATATAATACTCATTGGTAATCCTCCATTAATTTGATAAAAACATTGAAATATGGCAAAAATGCAAAGTAGACTTTTCATATGATCACATGCTTGAACGTTCATAACTCAAGACTAAATCGATACTAAGGATAGAAAATAGTATCATTCGAAAACCCAGACAATAAGCTTTCAAATGACACACGGGTGTTGAAAATTCGGTCGAACCTAAAACCTCCAAGGTTAAATAATCGTAACTTCGGTTTGCGTATAGAAAAAATGATGACGTTCAAACCATTCGAAAGCTGATTTCATGAGCTTTGAAATGGTATATAATGATACATATGATTTATATATAACCGGAGGGAGACACCGAGGACTGAAAGTATCAAGTGACTGGAGTGGACAATGATTTTTTAAAGGATTATTAAAAAAATATATATATATATAGTATATAATTTCAGTAACAATATATAATATAATAATATAATGTATAGTATAGAATGGCTAATAGAACATAAATATGAATATAAAGGATTCTATGATATATTCTATTTAGAGCTCGAACCTGCGACGTCGACGACTCAACCAGAAGCTGTTTCAAGCAGAATAACGTCAACAGAACCAGCAGAGTGGACCATCGAGGAAGTAATCCACTACATCGCCATCACAGACCCAGCATTAGGAGTCCACGCTGATTTATTCAGGAAGCACGTGAGTCTATTCATAATTTTTATGAATTTATTCTCTCATTAATTAATTTTAAAAATGTATAAAAAATTTGTGGCTTGTAGGAAATTGATGGCAAAGCACTTCTACTTCTGAATTCAGACATGATGATGAAGTACATGGGGCTGAAGCTCGGACCAGCACTGAAGATTTGCAATTTAGTAAACCGTATAAAAGGCAGAAAACACGTCATGCTATGACTGTTACAAACATCAAAATA
Source organism: Fopius arisanus (assembly GCF_000806365.1). Taxonomy (NCBI): domain Eukaryota; kingdom Metazoa; phylum Arthropoda; class Insecta; order Hymenoptera; family Braconidae; genus Fopius; species Fopius arisanus. The sequence continues at coordinate 394,749 of NW_011887846.1, forward strand.
AGACAAAGTTTTCGTTCAATATTTTTTTCATAATATTTTTATTATTCTTTGATGCAGAAACTGGGAGAAATTTGTTTTTTCATCAGAATTCATGATATTTAGTTTTGAGAGCGATTTTCCTAAGTGAAACTTTAGGAATTCATAAATATGTACAGTTAATGTGTATTATAAGTATGAATCAATTACCATAACTATTTAATAATTCGAGACAGTAGACTCCTGGTATTTTCCCCTCCAGAATCATTATTGTTTTTTGAAATACTAAAATGATAAATGAATATGTGAGATTTAATCACAATTCTTGAATATTTTGGTGATCTTATCCGTTTTGCACAGTTGCTTCAGCAATTGTGGATTTTTGCATCCCATGGCCTAATTTCTCCTCGAGATGTACATAATTAAGTGATAATACACATGTAACAGGTCATTATTAGGTATTAGGAATAAGTTTAGTTTCAAGGATAGAAGTCTTGTGATAGTTTAACTCAGAGAATTTAGGAATTGCATTGTTCTAAGAATTTTATGTCATTTCTCTTTATTCATCGAGTCGGGAATTAAATTGATAATAATGTGATGTGAATTTTTGAATTAAGGATAGGGATTTGCACAAGATTTATTTGTGAATTAGTTCTTACCTGTACCAAAGTCAGCCAGTAATTCAAGCTTTTTCACTTGATCGATGAAATGTACATATGAACTTCTTTTTTTTTCTCTTTGTATCGCGAAACCTTGTAATTTCATAATAGTCTATTAATATTGATTATTTCATTCTTACAATTTTTGCTTAATATTTTTTATAGTTTATATCACCCAAATTTGTTAAATTTATTATTCCTATTGACTTTGATTTTATTTCTTTGTTCGATTGACGTGTTGGGGGGACTGGAGATGAAAATACGAGGGATTGAGTTGTGTTGAGATGAGAGATGAATATTCACTGGATAAATCGATGAATAAAACGGTAATCCTTGAAAAGTAATGATTTTATTCATAATTTCCAATATTATGTCTGCCTCCAGTTATAATTGAGTGCAACAAACTGGTATAAACACCACTATTGTGATATAATACGGTATTGTTGTCGAAAAGGTGCTTGACAGATTCACTCAATTACAATGTACAAATTACCATAAGAATTTTCATAAAAATTCCTCTTCCACATTACCTTGCATTATCAATTAAATTATACGTGTATTATTTTAATATTCCGATCACAATGAGATTTATTAATATTTCGGGTACAATAAAGCGAGTACCCGCATGTTTCATCAATTTTTCATTAGTTATTGAATTTTTTATTTTACTGATCCATGCAGGTACTGCTTGATTTTCGTACTGAATCGATGGAAAATTGAGAAATAAAATGTGAGCATTACAAACGTATTTTATGGTATAAACTAGATTATTTTGAGGGGTGCGCCAATAGTTCGAATCAAATCGCATTATTTTTCTCGTGGGCTAAAACGTAAAGGCGTTAAGGAAATTCATTTGACAATTAGGGGAGAGCTGGGCAAAATGGGACACGTGTGAAAAAGCCTTTTTAACTCACACCCAGTCGTTTCTTTTTTTCGCTAAAAAATTTTGGACAGTGTCCCAGTGTTTTTTGCTAATTTAATTATTTTCTTACTTTTTTTATTTTTCAACAGTCTCAAGAAATACCCCCCATAATTTGAATCGCTCATTTTTTATTCTGAACATGAAATTTCTTATATGGAAATTGAACATTTTATTAATCAGTCAAGTGTAATAAAATTGTGGAAAACGTGAAATGTTGAATAATGGATTCATCCAATCGATTATTTTCCCGCGTCTCCCCTACTCCTTTTATAAAATAATGAAAATCTAAAAAAAATAGAGAATTAACTCATTGGTCTTTTTTGTAAATTAAAATAAAAAAAAATTTTGCGATTTACATAATGATTTTGAAGAATAGTCTTTTTATTTATCCGTCACTTCGAATAATTCGCACACCCCTGATTACTTGAAATAAAGAAGTTCTGTTGCCTAAGGAGTGACGAAAATTTAATCCTTATCACATCCTGCAAACATTTTTCATTTCAATCGTTCAACAAGAAATATCATCCTTAATTCTACATGATTTCATACTGTAACATTACGTTCTTGTTCACTCCTGTCGTGATTTCGAAAGGGGAAAAAATCAACTGCTGGTGCAGTGAATATAAACAAGAGTCTCAAGGAGACGTATTTGTTATATAAATACAGCTAGCACTTACAAACCATTTGCGCCCACCCGATGTAAATGTAAATTTTTAAATATCAAAAAATCTCCTGTCATGGTTGTTTCCATCATCTCCACATGAATAAATTTGGGATTTTATTCAGTAGCGAATTGATAAAGCGACACACATCGAATTTCATTTCTTATTATCCATTTATCTCGAAGACTATTTATCTACAATAAAAATGGTTAGGGACTTTTTTTCAGATAAATAAATAACCGAGAAAAAATGTCTTTTGTCATTTCTTCGAGCAATCAATAGTTTTCGAGATAAATCGCTGATTACGAATAATTTTTAATTTGACTCATAGCATTTTAACAGTTCGCTATTAAATTAATTATCGTTATGAAAAATTTAGCCAGGGTAAAATTTTAAAGATCTTCAGATTTTTAATTCGAGTAGCACCCAAAGTCATTGAATTTTCATCCACAATTTCTTGTTCTCCCGAATTATTCTCTTATCGGTGTGAGAGAAATAAATATACTGTGATAACATCGATAAATCTCCGGTCTCGGTGAATATTTTGGAGTTAATGGATGTGGCAATGACCCCAAAAGACTGCTCAGCGAAAAAAAATCACGGGAAAATAATGTTAAGGAGTGAGTCTACGTATTTCTTATTTTTCCTGGGACGTAGTTCTTGTCTATCATTGGCTCCTGCAGGAACATGTGTAAACATCGCTCGTTTTGGGCCAGTGGATGCCCAGCAATCCTTAAATTAAAATAAATCATTCAAATAAACCCAGAGGTTAATAATAATTAACTCTTGAGGAATTTTAATCCATTAAAATCCACTCTAATCAAATCCCAAAAATTTTACAATCAAATTTTAATCAATAAATCAATAGATAGTTTAATTGACTTTTACAAAACGCATTTAACAAATTATTTATATTTTTTTCAGGTTTGTAAAACTTTTGTTAAGAGATTAGAGGGAAGAGTTGGAGAGAAAATTTAAAAGAATTTTAGTGAGAATTTAAATAAACATGAAGGACTTCAATGAAAAAATTTCAAAAAACATTTCAAGGTATAAATAAATGGGTAACGCTCACTTATTAACGAAAATCTCTAATCCCTTCCTGCGATCCTCGATGAATTCGTCCTCGAAGATACCATCGTCCCCTCGAAAAGGCATCTGTCGCTTCCAGGCTTTACTGGGGAGTGGAGGCACGACAATCTGTAAATTATATTGCCATTAAAAAAAATCTCTGAGTGATGCCTAAATCATTATAATTCAACAACACCAATATAGACAGAAGGACTAGTAAAATAGATAATTTACAAGATAATTAATAATCTCTCGAAATAATTACCATAAGTTACATTTTTTCTTTATTTATTTCTACAGAAATTTGAAGTTTAAAGTAATAATTCTCGAAAAAACCAAATTTTAATCTAGAAATTAAGGGAATCATTTTTTAATTGTTTACCAATCTTTATTGTTTTTCGTATTTAAGAAATGACTATTCACTTAATGTGGGAAATTCAAATAATTCAAATAATTCAAATAATTCAAATAATTAATATTTAAGATTGATTTTTATCCATGGAGCGCAGGATAAAATGGAATGCAGCTAAAAAGGCATGAATAAAGAGATTCAATGGGTGACGGGGGAAGAAGTCTATCGTAACAATTAATTATTCAACATTTAAATTTTTCCAGAATTTGATTACCCTTGACTGATTAAAAAATGAATCCCTACCTAAAGAATTTTACGATTATAAGAAAAAAATGTTGAAAAATAAAAAAAAAGTAAGAAAACAAACGTATAATTAAACGAAAAACTTGAATCAACAAAAAACACTGGGACGTTTTTACTGTCTCCAACATTTTTTGGGGAAAGAAAAAATGAAATGACTGGGAATACGTTAAAATCACTTCTTCGGGAGTGTCCCATTTTGACGGACTCTATCCTATTGTTTAATATTGATTTGAAGATTTTATTTGAAAAAATCTACAGACCTTACTATCGCGTTCCAATTCGTTCCTCAGCCACTCAAAATCGCTGTACCTCCTCCTCACACTGGACTCCTTCACCTTGAAAACTGGCAGATTAGTCTGAAACAATCCACATCTGATTATTATTGAAGCCCCAATAGTCCAAGGTCATCATCCCTACGTCAACAATAATCCAAGAAATTACGAACAACTCCACAACAAACGATTTAACGTGAAAGACATCTTAAAATTAATTAGAAATGAAATTGAATTTAAATCAGATATCAATCGGGAATATCTTACCCATAAATTTTATACTCCCGTACGATCAACATTAGGTAAATCATACGATATTTAATAATCAACTTTGCAAATTCAACAACAAAAAAGTAAATACCACAACTCCATTCAGATACACTCCAGTTTCTGGGTAATATCTCGAAATCTATTAGAGATACTAGAATTTTGGTGGATACCTTTTTCGTAGCTGTCATTCACCTCTACCAAATCAATCTTTTCGAAAATTTTGCTATCTCTCCTAGATTCCATAAAACTCTCAAAAAACCGAGATTTCCAGAAACTCTAGTTAAAAAAAAATCTGGTTTCAATGATTAACATCATTTAATGACACGAATGGACAACCATTATCAAATATATTTTGGAAAATCACTAAACACCAATACCTAAAACAACAAAAAGAGTCAGAGGGTGGGGTGGAGGGAGCAAACAGGGGCAGAAGTAATGAATGACGTTCAGAGAACGACAAAAAATTTATGGAAATAAGGGAGTGAGAATGAGTCAAGAGGATGAGAGAATAAGAAAAAAAAAGGGGGTGGCAATTACCAATTAACCATTGAATCACTCACCCTCATCCGAACTTCATAATCGGTGTATCGTTTCTTGCCGACACCGTGAGTTATCGGATTGATCACGTCAATTTCAAGAAAATTAGCTGGTGCAGCGTACGCATCGTCCAACGTCTGTTTCTTGACATTCAATCGTCTTGTTGCATCCACTGTCGTATCAGCCATTATTAATTATTGTTGACGGGAATCACGGTATGACACAGATGCGAGAGAATATCCACCTACACGAGATAAGAGTTATAATGATAACCAAAGAGGATGATACACTGGAGTCTAGGTTCAGACAGATTCAGATTCCTCAGCTCTTGACGTTCGGAGTATCCAAAGGCCACAACTCCATTCGCAGTGTCATATGTGATTGGAACCCATGACAGGGATGGCGGTACCATCGCAATTGACAATTTCAAATAATTGAGATAACAGGGGAGATCAGCTTATGGTAAAGGTTCGACAGGGGGAACATACCTGTGAGTAAAGCACGCCACGAGACCGAGAAGGTCGGTAATGATGGTCGGAGGAGATGTAGAAAATGGATGAGGGAAACCGGGGTGATTGGAGTGCTAAACTGAAGTCTTCACCGGCGGAAGGTAAATGGAGAACATTATAATCTTCAAGTAATTCATTCAGTACTGAAAATTAATATGTTCTCTCCTAATTAGTATTAAGGGATGAAACCAAGGGGATTCGATTAAGGCCCGGATGGAGGGAATTTGTTCGCGATTGACAACTTTACACCCTCCTACTCCGCGGACAAAACCCGAACCTTGATCGCAAGCGATGCCTTGTCGCTAACTACGGCAATCGCTGGAAACAAGGGCAACATCAGAGAGTGGGGCTTTGGAGGGCGCCGACAAATTTTTTCATTCTTTTTTTTTTAATTCGAAAAGTGCATGGAGATATTCCAGATGCCACTAAGGTGGAATGCGAGATTTATAGCT
>NW_011887847.1:0-29683 GCF_000806365.1 Fopius arisanus
AATGGTGAATTTTTTTTGGAAATTTTCCAGGTGCCATTTGGTCAAAAAGTGAAAAAAATTAAAAATCACGCCCCGAGGGCTAGTTCACGCTTATTATGAATCGCGAGGGCCTCCGTAACTCAGATCCATTCACCTTTCCCTGGAATTTTCATTATTGCGTGAATGGTGAATTATTTTGGAAATTTTGCAGGTTCCATTTGTTCAAAAAGTGAAAAAAATTAAAAATCACGCCCTTCTTGGCGATGTTTTGCACTGATAAATGGCTTCAACAAAGGAGGTATTTTTGTTCGATGTAATAGCGATTTTTTTATGATGATGTACTGGGCCATTCTTAATTTTTATATATACTACTGCCATCTCTTGACCTTTAACAGCAAATAATTGAGTCGATAAAGAATACTGAGATCAAATAACAGTAACGCCTCACCATCTACAATTTACTGTTGTGGCCAGTTGACGATATTTAAAAACCTGTGGCCAATTGCCATGTGGCCAGTTGACTGTGTTCAGTTGCACCCATCCCCCTTACACCCTAGCATTGCGTGTGGCGCCCTGCCTCTCTTGGGGTGCAGTACTACGATGCCTCTGGGGTCAGTCAAACAGCTAGAACTGAGCCTCTACTTTCGTCAATCCTCTTTGGGTGTACCTTGCATACGAGTTCATAGTCATATCATCAAAAAAGCAAAATGGCAAAGTATGTCACGAGCTCGGTGAGACGTAGTGTCATTCAAATTGTATGAATGATCAGTGGATTATGGGTTGACAATGATGTAGTGGACGAAAATGTTATTGTAATCACGAATAAACCAGTGGTGTGCATTAAACGGCCAAAAGGGTGATTTTTTTTTTCTCACTGTCTTTTTTTTTTTGGCTTTCAGGAATTTTTAGATTGAATATTTCGTCAATACACAAGACGTGCCGGGTTTCGAGGATAATCATGGCTACGGATAAAATCAAAGTTGCTGTGAGAGTTAGGCCGTTCAATCGAAGAGGTGATTCCTTTTATTTTTCATTATTGCCATCCCATGATTTAGTAAACAACTTAAGGTCCACACGGCAGGTGATGAGCACACGTCCTTGATAAGAACAAATGCCTTCCGCGGGACATTTTTTTGAGCTGCTTCATCTTAACATCTAGGCACTGACTATTCCTAACAAACTGTCACGTTTCCTCTCTGAATTTCCGATTTGAAAAATTTCACCTCCATAATCGCAATATCGCAATACATATATGCTACATTAAGTTGACACCACTAAATTCTTATAGAAAACTGTTTAGTTAACATTTGGTATCCATTGGTGTTGTATTTTCTGGAGAACATTTAATTGCTATTTTCAGTTCTTCATTTGTTCATAGAATGCACATGCAAATCTGCTATTTCAGTTAAATTGCTTGAGTTGTCGTTGAACAAAGGACGATTGACGCACATATCTAACACTTCCTCAGGGCGAGTATTGTATTCGTTCAAAAAGTTTTTATCTTTTACCCAGGCTATTTTTAATGGGTTTTTACCTTTACAGAAGAGGAAATTGATGTTGAAAATGTTTAGGCTTTATTCTGGCGATATTCTGACCCCACCGATTAATTTATGAGTAAATTAACTATGATTAAAAACTACTATTCATATATCTATTTTTTCACTCTGATAAACGGCCCATCACTTACGCTTTTATTTTCTATGACTAACTAACACGACATATCGGGCCTTTCTTTTATGGAAATTGATAAGTCATTCTTATTTTTCACCACTTTCCATGCGCTTCAATAAATGTTAAAAAATAAATCAATTAGTCGTCTTCAATCCAAATCCTTAACAAAGTGGACAAGTAATATTTTTAAATAAATTGATATTTAAGATTTTTTTTTCAATTCATTCGACTTATAGCACTTTACTACTTCACTACTAAATGATTAATCAATAAAAATCAAGTTGTCTCCCAACCGATTATATTAATAATTGTTCGAGTAATCCTTCAATCGCCAAAAAATCGTATCAGTTATTTATCGTCACGTATTTCCATGAATGATCCGATGCGAGTGTTCTTATCCTTTAAATATATCGTGATTGCTTTCAGCTATTCCTATGGATTTGGTATGAACTTCTTGTGTGTAAAGAGAAATTATTGAAAATAAATAGGTTCCCTCGTGGCATTATAGGGCCCAAGATTTTTTTTTTTTTTTTACTTGAACACCCACGTGAGATACTACCGCGACCTCTTATTGATCGCACTGGTCACACGACAGTTCTGGCTATCTCTGTTTTGCTAGACAACGAACGAAAAACTAACGAGGACACTCGTCAATTTTTATAAATGATGCAGATGAAATTAAATAAAAAATAGCCAATCCGTCTCGCCTCGGCGGAATTTAATTTTTTATTTTTTATTCCATTGATGCTGATCAGGGGATACGGACTCATGAGAAATATTAACGCGAGGTACTTTATATCACTCATGGCCACTCAATTGTCTATCAGGTGGTTATGATTGTATTTCCTCATTCAAGGGAAAAGAAATCTAATTTACCGTAAATTTTTGATGATCTCCCTGTTATTATTGATCCAATCGTTCTATCATTTCGCACAATGATGACACATTCTGTGTTAATGGTGGCTCTTGGTAAATAATGATGATTATTGATGTTCCCACATTACCATGGCATATATTATCCTGAGCATACAAAATTATACCGAATTTTTCAAGTTACTCTTGTTCTTAAAAATTTGAGCTATTATTTGAAAAAATATTTGACAATGGGAAATTTTTTTTTTAATCAAATGTGAAAATAATAATAATTAATCGTGTATATTCTCTCAGAGTTGGAGCTGGGGACCCAATGTGTTGTCGAAATGACAGGGCAGCAGACAATCCTGCAGCATCCAACGTCTCTTGAAAAACTCGAGCGAAACAAGCCCAAAACGTTTGCGTTCGATCACTGTTTCTACTCGTTGTCACCATCGGTGGAGAACTTTGCGAGCCAAGAGGTGGTGTTTGATGCACTGGGACGAGATATTCTAGATAATGCCTTTCAAGGCTACAACGCGTGTATCTTTGCATATGGCCAGACGGGCTCTGGTAAGTCATACACAATGATGGGTAGTGGCGACAACAAAGGTATAATCCCCCGTCTCTGTGACAACCTCTTCGACATGATCGCCAAACAGCAGAGCTGCGAGCTAACATACAAAGTTGAGGTCTCATACATGGAAATATACAATGAGAAAGTGCACGATCTGTTGGATCCAAAACCCAACAAGCAATCGTTAAAAGTGAGAGAGCACAATGTACTAGGACCATACGTCGATGGGCTTAGTCAATTAGCTGTCACCTCCTATCAGGACATTGATAATTTGATGACAGAGGGGAACAAGTCTCGGACAGTTGCGGCAACCAACATGAATTCCGAGAGTTCTAGATCCCACGCGGTCTTCTCAGTGGTGGTAACACAGACCCTGACAGATGCCCAGAGCGGAGTCAGTGGGGAGAAGGTCTCGAGAATGAGCCTAGTCGATCTCGCTGGAAGTGAAAGGGCTGTCAAGACAGGAGCAGTTGGAGATAGGCTTAAAGAAGGTAGTAACATCAACAAATCATTGACAACTTTGGGTCTTGTCATCTCAAAGCTAGCCGATCAAAATTCCGGGGGAAAGAATCGTGATAAATTCGTTCCCTACAGAGATTCAGTTCTTACATGGCTATTGAAGGACAATCTCGGCGGCAATAGCAAAACTGTGATGGTTGCCACAATATCTCCAGCCGCTGATAACTACGAAGAGACACTGTCAACATTACGCTATGCTGATCGAGCCAAGAGGATAGTGAATCATGCTGTTGTTAATGAAGATCCCAATGCAAGAATAATTAGAGAGCTCAGACAGGAGGTAGAGGCACTCAAGGAAATGCTGCTCCACGCCACTGGTCAGGGTTCAGTGGTGGGTCAGCGTCGTACAGACATCACCGAAAAATTATCAGAGTCTGAGAGATTGATGAAGGAGATGTCTCAGACGTGGGAGGAAAAGCTCGTTAAGACAGAGAAACTCCAGCACGAGAGGCAGCAAGCCCTTGAGAAAATGGGAATCAGTGTCCAGGCATCGGGCATTCAAGTTGAGAAAAATAAATATTATCTGGTGAATCTTAATGACGATCCAAGCCTCAATGAGCTCCTTGTCTATTATCTAAAGGATGTTACCCTCGTTGGGGGCAGATCAGCAACAACTGAGCAGGATATTCAGCTTCATGGTCTGGGCATCCTCCCTGAGCACTGTGTCATAACAATTGAGGAGTCTGGTCTCTATATGAGTCCTCTTAATGGCGCTAGGTGCTTCGTTAATGGAAGTCAGGTCGTCGTAAAGACACTGCTGCAGCATGGCGACAGAATCGTCTGGGGAAATCATCACTTTTTTAGAGTTAATTGCCCTAGGCCTGCCACCTCCATCAGCAGCGAGCCCCAGACACCAGCGCAGAATATTGATTATAATTTTGCTAGGGAGGAATTGATGCTCAATGAGCTGTCTAATGATCCAATTCAGAGAGCCATTCAGAAACTTGAGAGGCAGCACGAGGAGGACAAGCAGGTTTGTTTCCCATCGACTATTAAATTAACTAAATTTATTTATAAATTAAAAATGGAAAAAATCAAGCAGGGGCATTTTGTGAACAGGTTGCCTTGGAGAAGCAGAGGCTCGAGTATGAGAGACAATTTCAACAATTACGCAATATTTTATCGCCATCAACTCCCTATTCACCTTATGTACCGTATGATCCACTGAGGGGAAGTCAGGGTGGAAAACTACCAGCTTGTACTCCAACGACACAAATGCGAGTAGAGAAATGGGCACATGAGCGTGACGAAATGTTCAAACGCAGTCTTGGTCAGCTTAAGACTGATATACTCAAAGCAAATTCACTCGTACAAGAGGCGAATTTTTTAGCTGAGGAAATGGATAAGCAGACCAAGTTCAGTGTTACATTACAGATACCACCGAACAATCTGAGTCCTAATAGAAAGGTAACACATTTTTTATTTTGTAAAGTAAAGTCTGTATTTTTATTTTTTATTTTTTTAAGTTCATTTCAATTTTTACTTGAAATTATTTTTTATTTCTATTTTAATTAAACACTCTTGAATGATTAAGAGTGTATTTTTTCAGCGAGGTGCATTCGTAAGTGAGCCAGCAATTCTGGTGAAGCGGATAAACATGGGTAGTCAGGTGTGGACAATGGAGAAATTGGAGAACAAACTGGTGGACATGCGTGAGATGTATGAAGATTGGAAGGACCCAAACAACTCGCAACGATTGCCAGGAATGAAGGATGATGTACCTCTAAAGATTCAGGATCCATTTTACGAATCTCAGGAGAACCACAACCTCATAGGAGTAGCAAATATATTCCTGGAGGTGTTATTTCACGATGTCCAGTTGGATTACCATACGCCGATAATCAGTCAGCAGGGTGAGGTAGCGGGTCGTTTGCAGGTGGAAGTGAGTCGTACAAAGGGTCAATTTCCCCCGGACAGAATGTGCGAGGCAGCCTCAGAGAGTTCGAGTAGCTCAGATTCAACTTGCTCCGAACACGAGGATTCAGGATCGAGTCACATTAGTTGCAGAGTTACGATAAAACAAGCGAGTGGATTGCCTCTATCTCTAAGCCACTTTGTCTTCTGTCAGTATAACTTTTGGGGCCATCCAGAGCCCATTGTCGTACCCTCCATCTCGAGCACTGATTTACCACAGATAAACTGCTCATTATCAAGGCAGAGAGATTCACCAGCATTTGAATTTAGTCACACTAATGAATTCACTGTACCAATAAACGAGGAATTTCTTGAACACTGTGCAGAGGGGGCACTGAGTATCGAAGTGTGGGGCCACAGGAGTGCTGGATTCTCAAAATCCAAGCCAGGATGGGAAGTTGAGCAACAGCAGCTGGCTAAAGCGAGATCTCTCGCTGACCGCTGGTCGGAATTGACGAGAAAAATCGAGCTGTGGGTAGAAATACAGGAGCTCAACGAACAGGGAGAGTATTCATCAGTGGAGGTTGTCGTTAATCCAGACACGATGACTGGTGGAGTCTACCAATTACGTCAGGGACAACAGAGGAGGATACAGGTGAGGGTGAAACCTGTTCAGAACTCTGGTACTCTTCCAATTATATGCCAGTCAATACTGAGTATATGTGTTGGGAGTGTGGCTGTAAGAAATCCTCTACAGATTCCCCTAGACAGTTACCAAGACGAGGATCTCAGAATACTTAGGGATAAGTGGAGTGATGCACTTATGCGAAGACGACAGTATTTAGACCAGCACATACAGAAATTAGTGAATAAGCAATCAAAAAGCGAGCAGGATGTGGAGAGAGAGCAGAGTCTTGTAGAGCAGTGGGTAAGTCTCACTGAAGAGCGTAATGCTGTGCTGGTGCCGGCTGCTGGCTCTGGAATACCAGGGGCACCAGCTGACTGGCATCCACCTGCCGGTATGGAACCACATATTCCTGTACTTTTTCTTGATCTCAATGCTGATGATTTGTCAACTCATCAGTCTGGAGAAGAGGTCTCTGTTACTGGAATAAATTCTATTCTCTCCAAGGAATTTGGCAATAAATTCTATCCTCTTCCTATTATCAAGCACCTTGAGAAGGATGTATGTGCTATTGCTGCTTGGGACTCTAGTATACACGAAAATCTTCATCTTAATCGACTCACACCTCCTAATGAACGGGTTTTTCTCATTCTTAAGACAACTGTTAGGCTCTCACATCCAGCTCCTATGGATCTCGTTTTGAGAAAGAGGCTGTCACTCAATATTTATAAGAAGCAGAGCTTCACTGACCGTTTATTCAAGAGAATTGTCAGGCCAGATTGCCTAGCACAGACTGGAGTTACTTATGAGATTGTTTCCAATATACCAAAGGCTAGTGAAGAGTTAGAGGACAGGGAGAGCTTAGCACAAATAGCTGCCAGTGGGGAGGATAGTAGTGATGCAGATGGTGAAACATATATTGGTAAATGATATTTCATTGATTTTCACTATTTGATAATACCAATTCAATCATGAATTTTATGGAAATTTTTCAGAAAAATATACGAGAGGTGTGTCTGCTGTAGAGAGCATTCTGACACTCGATAGGTTGAGGCAGAGTGTCGCTGTCAAAGAATTACTTCAGGCACGTGGCCAACCACTCATGAGAAAAACCGCTAGTGTTCCAAACTTCTCGCAGGTACTGCAGCTTCTCAAGTTCACTGTATGCTCCACATTTTTTTCTTCTTTATTTTATTATTATTGTTGTATTTATATTTTCATTTCATTGAGCAGACGAATCAAATAATTTACGTGCTTTAAATCAATTAATTATAATTTTTATATAATTGCAGATTATGAGATTTGATACCTCGATGGATTCTCTGAGTGTCACACGTTCGGAGAGCGTCACAGACCTCAATTCAGAATTAAATTGCCTCCCACATCATTCAAGGCGATCATCACTAGGCCATACGAGAAATGATGACAATTTCTTAAATTCTTCATCCAAGACTTTTGGAATTGGTGAGAATTATTTTTTGTATATATCATATTATGATTTTTCTTCAGGGTATTCATATATTTAGCTCGAACCAGAATTATATAAATTTTTTACAAACCAAGTTGTGAAAAATTCATTATTATATTTACATTGATATTTTATAAATCATGAATCAATTGATATGGAAAACGATGACAACTTATTGATGTGAATTTTTATGGCATTATTAATTTTACCGTATTTTCTTTCTCATGATTATTAAAATGAACAAAAAAAAAAAAAATATCGACGATAGTGACACAAGTTCGACAACGACAAGGTAATTGAATTATGTAATTAATTGAATTTCATTTTGCTGCATTATACACTGTATTGGGCCCAAATATCCATATCCATGGCAGTGCTACGTCATTTTGCAGCCATAAATTTATCACTCTGCCAATTGGTAGCCTGACTTTGAATTTTTTCAACATTTGCTCGCTAGTTTTATTCATACAAAACATTTCGTGTACCACGTTTTATCGTTATTACCACTGGGCTTCACCGCTGACCAATGCCTATTGTCATATGAATGAATTTTCACAATATTCTCTAGTTTTTATTCCACCTTAAAGTTTATTCCATATCCGAATATAGGCCGTCAAGTATATATTCTACCATGCAAATCGTGCGTCAGTTCTCTTTTCTTATTTAAAAAAAAAAAAAAAAAAAAAAAATCAATAAAAAAAACTGTTTAAAAATTATTCCATCTGCTTTCCAAAGTGTAACCATTTTGCTTAGCTGCATTTTTTATCTTTCATCTTGATTATTACGACTCCGGGAGCAATGAGAATTGTATTCTCGGCGCATGTTCAAACTATTTACACTTCCACACTTGCCTTTGAAAATATTTCTTCAATATTCGACATAATGTGATTGAATATCCTTGCGTTATTTCTTTGTGAAAATTATCACCTATGGAATTTTATTTTATTGCCACGTTCCACATTCCATTCATAGAACAATTAAGAGGAAAACAGTGATTGAAAGGCTCATTTTATCGTTTCGACTGTGTGTAGTCAAAAAAAAAGAATATATAAGGTACTATTACCACTTTGCCACATTGGCATACGCATTGATTAGCAGCCCACAATTGGAACCAATAAAGAATAGTCACTCAATTACTCGACAGCAATGAAAGGAACAAAATTTTGTTTAATGCCATTACAACAACAAATTCACTAATTTATTTTTTCAATCTTGTTCCTCTGTTTTAACTACGTCTACCTCTACCACTATTTCGGCCCATCCCAAGGCTCCATTATCATCTCAGGTAAAATGGAGTCTTGATTTTTTTGGTATTAATTCATAAATTGACAAAAAAAAAAAACAAAAAAAAAACAAAAATGGGTAAAATAGTCGATTATTATCGTGAGTGATTGAGTCTGCCTCTATAGTTTCATCACACGTATTTTATGGCATAAATTCACCTCTTGTTGGGAAAAGTTTCAGCAGACGAATTTAATGGAGTATAATATTCTATCAGAAAATAGATAGGCATACATTTCATTTGAATGTATTTATTAATTTTTTAAAATGATATTTCCGTAATATTCTCTGTCCAACTTTTCTCGAATTTTGGGCAATATCATCTATACCATACGCAAATGGTTGCACGAATTGCAAGTGCTTTGATTAGTTTTTATTTAATTGCATGTTAAAGTGTTAGATGTTCTACTGTGCTGAAGGCATATAACACCGGGCAGTATTCCTATGCTTTGTCCATCAGTTATTCAAAACTCATAGATTGGTCGGCAATTTATTTGAGCTCATCTATTTTTAATGTGAAAAAATTCAGTAAAAAAGTAATATGGTGCAAGAAGAAAAAAACAAAATTGTCAGTTGAATTTTTTCATTAAACAACTGTCTACTTGTATTGATCTCATATAATATAATAGAACTCTCAAAAACATTTAAAAAAATGGACAAAAATGAAAATAAAAAAGCAAATTTGCCCATGCCTGCCCATTCGTGCCTCAATTTCATGATGAAAAATCAATGAGACTCCGGAAGGGAGAAACAAGGGACAGCCATTTGGAGAGACTGGCATATGTGTATGCATGTTATAATTATAATTTTCCCCAGTGGTACCGAATTATCAATCAATTCGACAGCCCTTGATTTGAAAATAAAATAGATGGTAATTGGATGAGTTGAATGTGCGTGTGTGTAGACATAATATATTTTAAAGAATTTCAAGTTAAATGGATGAGTACATGATAGTATGTGTCGTTTCAGCGAGACCGACATCCTTGAATCTCAGCCAGATATCACTGACACGTGTGCAGCAATCGACTTTCAAATGTAGGTGACACTGTTTCGGTGTTGTCTTTAGATCTTTCTCTTTATTTTATTTCTTTCGACATTATAGATTTTTCATAATGAGTAAATGACGATTATTATTTGATATTGAGTTGGATTTTCTTTCACCTCACTTTTACTCTTTACGTTTTATTTTTCAGAGTATTTAGGATTTATCTTCGGGATTATGCACACAGGGTGAAAACATTGGAAATATTACTTAGGACAATTAAGATTTTCGTTTGAAAAAACAGAAATAATTTTTCACTTACTAATAATTGAAAATGGTTTTCCCATGGTCCAATGGTCCAATGGTCCAATGGTTTTCCCATGTGTGCCTGGCACTTTTCACTAATGATTATTTTTATTTATTTTTATTCCCACAATTTATTAATTTTGTTTATTTTTTTCTTTTAAAGCCTCTCCAAATATGAGTGGGAAGCTGAGTCTTCGCATGACAACCCTTCACGAGGAAACATCAAACGTAGGTAATCAGGCGTCTTCACCTGTGCCTGATGATGGGGAAAAGAGTGATGCCGAGGATGCTGAGTACGATATATATGTGGTGCGAGGAAAAGCAATAAAGCCTTTAACAACCTCTCGGACCCTTGACTCTCTCGCTGAACTTCAGTCAACAAAAATAAACACCCCGAGCATGAGCAGCAGTGGTTATGGCTCTCAGGCGGTGTCAACGACAAATCTCACATCTGACGATTCAATCTCAATAAAATCGATAAGTATCGATGAAACCCCAGACGCAGAGTACAAACTAATAATAGAAGGGAAAAAAACCGAAAAAATGGATAGCTCACTGGTGGAGGAGACCCCAGAGGAGTACTTTGATGACATCCGTACACATCTGGAGGACCTAAGTGGTGTAAAGATGGAGAGCTCCCGTTCCCTAGAGGAGTGCTCAACTGGACAAAGTTGCTTGGAGAATAAATCAGAGATTAGTGATGGACGAACTGAAGAGTTAAAGAACGATATGAATACAAATACGAGTCAAACGTCAAATTCAGATGATGACAGTCCACTGGAAGGGAATAATATTGTTCAATGTAAATTGACATCTGGTAAAGTCGTCAGACGAAGAAAATTGTCGAATAATTGTGGGAGAAATAGTTCACACTTCCACAGAGCCTCATTTCCAATGGTCCGTCCACATTTGTCTGAGGGAGTCCTGAAATATTCACCAGGTGTGAATGTATATGAGAATGGAGGGGAGACTGAGAGCTCATCAGTTCGCATGGAGGACGCGACGCTTGTCAATGAGAAGAGCTCATTTGGCTCAAAGACGGATCTGACAAGGTTCGAATCACCACTCCCTGAGTGGATTGTTCTAGGAGAGTCTGTTATGGTGAGGCCTTACAGCTATTGTGGAGTTATTGCTTATATTGGGGGTACTGACTTCGCCTCAGGGACCTGGATTGGTGTTGAACTCGATGCTCCAACTGGTAAGAATGATGGTGCTGTAAATGGCCATAGGTACTTCACTTGTCGACCAAAATACGGTATTTTCGTGAAGGTCGATAAGCTTGTTCTCGATAAACGGGGAAGGGCACTCAGAAATTTTACCAAACAGGAGGCACCCGCCTCCACTATGCGGCGGAGTCTCAGCAGGGGTAAGTGTGCTTTTATTATTTATTCATTTACATCTCATCGTCCAGAAAAATTTATCACATGTTATAAAAATTGTTGTACTTTAAATATTTGTTAGGTGAAGGCCTACACTCTCTGCATAGGAGCCGGAGTCGGGGAGAGGGTCTATCAACAAGTACACGTTCATCCCACCGAGGCAAATAAACCACAAAAAATCGAAACAATGCATTGAAGTATAACGGTATAATCGGTAAATGCCTAAAATCGAGCAGAACACAAAATAGTCTTAAAAGGATGTTATAGTGCTGATGGTTTTGACTCTGATAGATAAAACTAGGTAATACTAATTCAAGAAAAATTCGGTGTATTTCATTTGGGGAAGGAAGGGGGGTGAGGGGGGTGGGGCGAACCATATAGCATGCGTAGCACATTCCACATTCCATGAATTTTCTCTTCATGTCTTAGATGCACTACCGTGGAGATGAATTGATGAACCTTCCATAACCGAAAACAGCATTTTTCTTTATTCCATCGAGATTTCCCTCTGTGATTTTCTTCTCATTTTATTCGTGATAAGCTTGGAATCCATCGGAATAATTGAATTTCTTTTTTTTTTTTCAATTATCAAAATGTACGAGTACATTGTGAAAAATTCATACAGGAGTAATTAAATAGTCTCCCGACGAACATGCAAAATTTCAAAGACATTCCACTAAAGTCATTTTTGTAATAATAAACGTTAATTAACTCCAATTTGAGTTTATAAAGCATCAAATCATGGGATTATAAAGGTGTGTAGTGATAAAAATTGTACTGAGAAGATGCAACAGCTGTTCAAGTGTTCTGTATGTTGTAAAAATATCAAGGATTATCACCATAATTGATTTGACATTTGGATAAAGCTGAGTAATTCATATAAACTAATTGGACTTACAATAATGCAGTAATAGCGTGCAGTTATTGGACAGTAAAACAGCTGTGCAACTATTATTTCAATATTTTCATTGTCTTAGATAAATTGTTTTATATAATTTTAGTAGTGAAATTTGCTGAGGTGACTTATCTCATCTCCATTAAACCTCAACAAATGCCAGCATGTATCTGCATTATAGAAATTATTTACTGAAGGTGAATATATATGTATCGAACATGGGAAGGACCTTGCGTTGAATTTTAATTAAGTATTGGTTATCGTTTCCGTTGAGTTATTTCACTAGCTGCAGAAGTTGCAATATTAGACTAATTTAGCCCTAGGGATGTATCGATAAATTTACTTCAATTGCATAATTATAAATACAAACAATATTTTAATGCAGCATAAATTAATGGCCAATAGTCGATAAATTTTAAGTATATGTCGTTTTACTTTGTTGTTACTTGCTGAATGGTAAGCGGTAACCGAGCGTTTAATTTTGGTTTACCAAAAAGCCTAGTCGTTTTAAAATATTTTAGAGCAAGATAATATGCAATAATTTATCATCTACGCAACAATGTATCATCACTGTACTCACGAGTTGAAGCGAAATCAAATAACAACGGACTATAATATTTTTTGAACAAAATATGCGTATTAATATGACAAAAGCACTTAATAATCAATTAAAAGTGTAAAATAATGGTAAAACACGCTGCGAAAGAGATGTGGAAGAAATAATTACCTTATACGTAAGATAACAATAATACATTTGTCCATATTGTGAAAAACAAACAAACTATTCCTGTCCAAATAGAACAATACTATTATCATAATAAATATATTATTATACATAATATTTATTGATTATAATAATAAGCCTTTTTGGGGTAGAGTTGGCCAATTGCTCTTGCTGGTTGTTCAATAGTCCAAGGGATAATTATTGGGGCAATGGGACAGCTATGCCACTGCAGAAGCACCTGCCCATTTTTTTTTCTTTATTGGTTATTTCATTTAACAAGTGATTTAACAATTGAATATTTGTCACCAATAAATAAGTGACTGGAAATTGTGTCTGAAAATTTACAAATAAACATAAATGAATGATAGGGGTTATTTTTGATTTTTTTTTTTCCAGTGATTTTTATGATTAATTAAGCAATACACGTATACAAAATTGGTTCAATAGAAGGCTGAGGCGAGAGAGAAATTCGGTAATTACTGGGGAATTGCCTATTTCAATGTCAACAGGTATTTGGATTACCATAATAATAATATTGCAAAATTTTAAGGGTTTTTCATTGAATTGTCAAAAGAAATTCTCCAATGGGGCAGTGTGTTGCGTTGAAAAAAAAAACCACTGAGAGCCACATGAACACGTTGGACGTGAATATATAAACATGAATGATTTATGTATGTACATTTTAATTTTTAAAGGAAAATAAAAATATCATTCGATGCTCTCAATTTTATTCTTGGCATTTTCGAAAACATGTCAGACATTCTTGAACTTGTTATATCAATTGGCGATTATATTATCAATTTTGTGAATAGCCGGCATATATAATTGTACGTGAAATCTAAGGAAGTTTTCAACTTGCATAAATTCACTATTTACAACTGGTAAATTTAAACTAGTTATCGATATTTTCAATTAAAATGGGTTTCTCAAAAAATGAGTGGAGCCATTAAAAAAGAAAAATCAACTGCAACAGTGACGCAACTCATCTACATTACGTCAATCGAGTTGATGAAATTCGGCAGCCGTAGAAGCAATATAAAAAGTTGAATTAAACAGTAGAAAGGTGAGATCGTCGTGACAACCACAATTGATTTGAATTGATGAAGCAGAACTGTCCATACTGTACAAATCACGGAATTATCGCCATTACTATTGCTATTCACCATTGCGAAAGAATCATTTAGCAAAGCAGTGGCTTCTTCCTCATTCTATTGGTTCAAGTTCGAATGTTGAAGCGGAATGAGAGAAGGCGTGACTCGCTTCAACAATATCCCAGTACCGTTTACACATATCATTTGATTGACATCAAATTACGTTGAAATTGGTAAACCGCATTGAATTTATACGGTAAAATCTCTCCACTCGGCAATTTTTCAATTACTGTAGATTTCCGGTTTCTACCAAGACCACCCACAAGCTTTACTCCAAGAGCAACAGCAGCTCACTTGCATTTGCAAGTGCATTTCCTTGGAGAAATTCCATGTGAATATCTCAAAAAAATTTCATTTATAATACTATATCTGAAAATATATTGAATCTTCTCAATTTATATTTCCGCTTCGACTTGGTTCTTAGCACTCATATATTGGACATAAATCAGTAGTAAAGTGGTAAAGAGAATAGATGATTATTTGGGAAAAAATGGAAAATTTCCGAGGTTTTGAGTGTTTATATCTGGCTGTTTCACAAGTGAGAAATGAGAAATGAGAAATAAGAAATGAGAATTGAGAATTGAGAATTGAGAATTGAGAATTGAGAATTGAGAATTGAGCGTGGCGTTGCGCTGATCGCTGGATTGTCCAGTGATGAGTCACATTCGCGGGACGATGAGTTGGTTCATGTTTATTTGCTCTGACTCTTTTTACTTTCTTCAGGTCGATCGTATGAATTATCAATTTAGCTATGTCAATCACTTCGTGGAGGAGGCAAAATTAGCGCGTAGAGGAGACGCCGATAAATCATCCTTGGTAAATGTATGCAACACAATCAGCCGAGTGATAAAATGCTATAAAATTTGCAATATTACTTAAAAGAATTGTCATAGTGTGAGTCACTTAGAGGCACATGTTTAGTAAATGCAATATTTACAAAAGCATATTTCAGAGAGTTTCAGGAGAAAGGATAAGTCCAATTGAACATTTTCTTCAATATGTTATCTCAATTAGTCTGAAAATTTTTCCGTTTAAGGTGGTTTGCAAGTGACTCAACTTCCAACAAATCAATCATTTAACTTTTTTTTATTATTATTCCTTGAAATAGGAACATCCTTCCTTTTATATCCACGAGGAAGTACAATTCTTACCCCTCAGTTTCGCATGTACGCACATTTCCAAAAGATATCGAATTGCTCATTTTTATGACAGTTATCGAGCACGGAAAATAATTAGACAAATATATGATACTATATATACTACGGAGTTTCCTCCGAATTTCATGTGAAATTATTGAGGTGTAAGAACTGCCAATATTAACAATCTGTTCTGTTCACCAAAATTTAGTGGGATCCCTTAATTTTTATAAAAAGAATAACTTTTAATTTGTAATCAACAACATGAATGATTGAATGATTGATTTGTCTTTTGAGTAGTCTGATTCACTTCTTGGCTAAAATTTGGTGTTGTTATAAAATCATCATGCCATTGTTCCAAGTGAATGAAATTCCAAATTCCAATGAATTGTTCCAATGAATTCAGTGATATTTAGAAGACATATTTATGATGCGATATTCATCAAAATTAATGAGCTTTCACGACAGAGTGTTGTTCGAATGAATGAAGGATTCCTCCCACTACATGAATACATTATTAAAACTACAAGTGAAATCCAAAAATAGCGAATGTCTTTAACCACCAGAATACTGCATTCTCGGCGTTGCATGGGCAGGTCAATGCTACGATGAAAAACTCATTCAAAATTCCATCATAAATTCTCTTATTTATTTATTTTTTTTCTTATTATTTTCGTGGAAAAAACATCTATTCACCGCTGATTCTTTTAATCTAACGAGAAGAAAAGGATAAATAATTATCATATACGCGTGACGTTTGAGGGAATCACTCCAGTGGTGGTGAGTCACATCACTTTTATACAAAGGACAAGCTGCAGTTCAACAAAGAAATACAAATTTAATTAATCCTGGTTTGATGGTAATTCAATACTGAGTTAATGTTGTTTCCTCATGCCATTGAACAATCTTGAACAATACTTTCACCTGAATATTTTTGTCGGAAAATACATTGAGGTAAATGGATAATAAGATAATAAAATGTAGACACGAATGGAAAAAATGATTAAAAGATTGAAAATTCATAAGGGACCAATGTTTTGGGAATCCTAGAATGTTTATCTACTGCCGGGATAATTTCACAGGGCTCAATCTTGACAATTAAATAGACATTAATTAGATTGATGTCTCCCTTAACAAAGGAGAGGATGAAACGAGAATGAAAAAAAAAAAATGCACTTTGTCAATGAAAATGCAAATGGAAATGGAAATGGAAATTCTATGATACTCGCCGGTGGAATGGAAATGGCACTGTGATATTGATAGGCAGGCAATTAATGTTGATTTGGAATATTGGAAAAACAAACAGAGGATTGAAGTTATCCCAAGGACGATGGCAAAGCCCGGCAAGTTAAGTTTTTCAGGATCATAAGGAATGAATGAGAAAGAAGATGTGATGAGAGAATGATTAGATGTGATGAGAGTGTTGTTGGAGAGGAAGGTATACGTTATAGGAAACGGTGGAGCGCTGGAGCGGTGGAGCGGTGGAGCGGTGGAGCAGTGGAGAGGTGGAGCGGTGGAGCGGCTGAGGGTAGGGCAAACATAAGACCCGGTGCGCGGTACCGATAGGAACTCAGAGTGGCAGTTGACTCCGGTCTAAGCACGCGTCACGCGGAAGACCGAGTGCATCTTCCTTCTCCCTTCCTTTTCACTCACTCGGTCACTCACTCACTTGTCCTCCAACAAATCTTCTAAATCTAAAAATCAATTTTTTTTAATAGCCAACTTGAACCAACTTGTAAAATTCCATTTCAATTTCACGACTGCCTTCATCTGATCGAGGAAAATAAGTGCCCGCTGAAAATTTTCAAATCGATAGTATCGTGGCAACGATGTTGTCCTGACCCGTTGGAGGCCAGGAAGTGTTGAAATTGCACGCCATACATTTTTGTTTACATCACCTTCCAATTGATAAAGTGATTAACAGTGAATTATTTAATCATGGAAATTAGAAAAACGGAGAGAAGAATGCTTGACGTTTTTCACGTTGTCCTCCTTGTGATTGTGTTGTGCGTGGAGACGCGCAATGCTGTGCCACTCATGTCTGAAAATGGTGCTATGGTGAGTGGTGATTTTCAAATTGATGAAATATCAATCGTCCATCCATTTCTCATGCATAATCCACTTGGAAATCGTGAAAATTCGTTTTATTGTCATATCACCAGAGTTACGAGTAAAAGTTGGAATTCTACTTGAAATACGTCAAAATTCATTGATCGTTTGACACTTGAATCAGTCCAAGTAATGCATCTATCTGCATAGCAAATTGCATTCCCAATTGATAAAAATATTGGAATAATTCATTATTGGCACACGATTGGAAGAGAATATGAAGGAGTTAAAGAGAGAAATATCTATATAAAGTGGCTAGAATGAGTAAATTAATGGTAGCACCAATCCTGAGTGAAAAAAAAGAAATGACTGTTCATGTGAGACAAAGTGTAATTTTCAAATAGTATGACCTTCGCCGGGTGTCTTTGTCGAGCGCATTGAGCATTTCTTAGGGGGATTCACGAGATGAAAGAATACGGCGAGGAGAATTCACTCGGCCATTTAACAAAGATATATGCTAATCGCTCTTACACCTCCACTGAATCCTCATTGTATCCTAGGAAATGGTTAATAATGTATAGCCTGAATGCGGAAATGGAGAAATAAAACCATCGAGAGGTTGACCTTCGTTGTTGCGGATTCTCTAGTCAGTACACGAATTCATTGCCATTCGAATGAAATAGTGAAATTAATTAATCACAATTCACAAGTAATCCTATTTATAAACGCAAATTTAACAAATTTTTCCAACATCAAAATAGCTATAAGCTAATATCTGTAACTTTGATTGAAAATTGAAAATTCATGCTGGTTGGCACTTGTGTATAAAAACAGACGAGATGATAAAGATACGTTCCGGGAGTGTCTCTTGAATTAATCATCACCAACTTGTCAAGTGAACTCACGACGAGATCACTGAATTACAAATTCAACACGCACATCTTGTTCTTCTATTTTTTTTTAAATTTTTTATTTCTTAAATTTTATTTCACAATTATTCTTCGTTGAAATATCAAACGAATGGACAAAATCAATTGCTCACAAATTGCTGCTTTGACAAAACATTCAATAATTCTCCTCAACTTGAGTGCATATCAGTTTGGATTAGAGAACGTGAGATGTAAGAGAATGAAAGTCTTCTTCTTCTTCTTGCAGGATGCCTTGCATCCTGTGATGTGATTGACCGATGAAAGGATTAACAGTGTTGAAGTAATTAACGTGCGAACTGAAATCGATGAATCAGTCTACCACAGACGGGGTTTATGTACTCAATTTATGTACATATGCTAGATTACTTCCGGCCGCCGTTGAATCAGCATTTTTCGCGCCAATGAGTGAGTCACTGGTTGGAGCGACCTTTCCTCATACTCACGGATATTTCTCATCTCGATGGCGTGGTTCTGCCAAGATTTCTTTTAGTTTAAACTCTTTCAATTCTACTTTATCAAATTACCAGTAAATTACAAATTAAGCAAATTATTCGTAGATGGTCGATGGTTTCATGTTTGATGCTGCATTTTGCTATGCATTTTTTGCTATTTGATGAGTGAACTCCGGGATGACCTTGTCCTTGGAGAGGTCTTTGTCGATGGCATCGGTATTCCACACCCTCAGCATAGCCTGGCGACGCGAGACGATGCGACGCGCCGCGAATACCACCGAATACGGAGGGTAATAGTATAGGCTTTGTCTTCGCCACACAGATCCTTCACATTCCCCCTCGACCCATCACGCGTGCCTCACACTCGACACATTTTTACACGCTTCTAAATCCCCTCTTCAAAGCTTCCAATATTTAATTCAATTGATTGATTGATAATCATATTCATATTGTTTTTAATTTTCATTTTATTATTAACTCATGTTTTCCGTGTTTCTTATGGGAGATCTAGGAGAATTAAATGCTTTTCCACATTATGTTATACACTTTTATAAACATTTATAGTGCGAAATCAATTTTTCTCATCGTTTGGTGAACTACATTACACATGACAACGTCGTAGATTATATTTAGTGATACACGAATGCGACTGATTAGATAGACTGATAACCATTGTGAATGTCGAAGATAACATTTCCGGAAAGTAATGCATCGCGTAACTTTGGTTTCATCCGTTAATTATAAAAACTACTGACTTTTAAAAAAAAAGATATAGAAAAATTTGCCCAAGTATCAGCGAAAGCCACTTCGTACCTTTTACTTATACGCTGTTGATTTATTCTCTTCATCCAATTATATTTAGTGATTTATCTTACACAAAATTTATCTGATAAATGACGTAACTAGTGTGTTCTCAGCGCGTAATTGCGGTCAAGGAAAGCTCCAGTATACTCCAACTTCTATTGATATTCGGAATTTAGGCATTCGGTTATGACCGACTGAAACTTCACCGTTCCATTCAACTCTTCGCTACATAATTGTTACAATTCATCAAACACTATCCGAAAAATGTATAACTAATTCATAAAAATTATAAAATAATTGTTATAATAAAAAAACAAAAAAAGGAAAAGTTTTTCACAAAGACAAGTCCATAATTTTTTATTAGTTATTGATGATTGGCGAGTTGAAATAATCATGCGAGATGACACTTGCAAATAATTCTACCGAAATTTTAGAGAAAAAATGATTGAAATACTTAACAACTCCCAAGTAATATAAATCACCCTCACATACCGTTAATCATTATGAATGAAACCCTCACTGATATTCAACAGATGAACAAGCATTCTCATTATGAATTATTCCAATTTATATTATAAAAAAATTGAAGATGATGGAATGATTTCATCAGTTTTTTGACATTGAAGTGATTTATCATTCAATATTTAGCTATTTCAATGATATTTTGCAGGAAGTCATCAGCTTTCACGATACAAGGGCGTCAAGTAATTGTTATCAGTAGATTATAAATTTGTGTCAATATAGTTTGGGATAATGGAGCATTTCATTTATTTTTCAGAGATATTTATCGCAGTTTGGGTACCTGCCACCATCAAATCCGAGCAGTAGTCAAATTATAACGAAGGAAACAATGTCAAAAGCTATTACAGATTTCCAATCCTTTGCAGGATTGAACGTCACAGGTAATAATTCTAAGGGAAATTTTCTATTCATTTAATCGAAAACTCACGACTAAAATTTTTATCGATAAGTCTGAATGAAAGTATAAAAATTGAATCAATTTTTTTTTTTTTTACAAAAATGAAAAATTACCTGGCTACCCATTTGTTTTGGACCATTATATAACTATATTTGCTAGTTGCCGTGACCTTGACGATGTATGGATTTTTTTTACTGCTTTATCATTTTTCAATTCAAAGAATTCCACTATTATCGCATTCATTGATGCCGTATTATTACTCCTTAAATTCCCATTTTCGATAAATCTGAGACCTCCCAATTCTAAAAATTTGTCACAATTAGAATTATGTACGTTAATTTTTAACTCTACTGAGTCGAAGATAGTCATGCTTTAATGCGTGCCCCACCAGGTCCTGCATTCCACTCATAAACCGTTTACTGATGTTCAATAAAAACAACATAATTATTGATGAAAAGAAAAAAACAAAGGTATGATATAGAAGGCTAGAGAAGATTATTCCCACGTGGAATTATTTCTCGTCATTTCCACCGCTATAATTATGCAATGATTACTGCCTATCCAATAAATTGATGGACGTCGAGATCACTGAGAAAATAATGTGTTGAAATTGCGCTAGAAAAATTTTGACAAATATCAGGAGAGCAAATATTAGCATTCTCTCATGTGTTTCCTATTTGTTTTATTTATTTTTTGTATGTAGGCTTCTTAGACAATGAGACCATTACACTCATGTCAGCTCCTAGATGTGGTGTCAAAGACAAAGTTGGTGCTAGCTCTGATGGCAGGTCGAAACGTTATGCTCTTCAAGGTATGTAATCCTTAACCCTTACGGATATGGAAAATTTGCCTGGTTATCCATTGAATACCGTACCCATGTAACAACTATTCAAGTTCATTCAAGCGTCTCACGAACAATTTTATCGCAACTCGGACAAACTCACTTAAATCATGATTCTGAATCTCTAGATTCAACGTACATTTTTTTCTCTCTGGAAATGACGTCGATTTTTTTTTTTTTTTTTGTTGATTTACGACAAAAGGTTGAGTTGATGATTGTTATTGCAAAAAGTCTGCCAAATGAAATTTTGAAAGAAAAAAAAAATCATAAATGATACCATAGACAATGCTTCTCACGGTTTTATCCAGAAAAACACTGTCCCAAGTTTATATAACATTAAACAGGCGTGTTATGAACATGTATCTCGATAATTATTGATGATCGGTACTCAGTGGGTAAGCCGTAGGTGGCATGGAGTTGCATAAATGTAAAGTCGAGACACGCAAGCTAATGAGTGTTCTCTCTAAGCCGGAACACAGAACGTTAACGATAATTCACAAGAATAAAGCTTTGGAATAAAATTGTCCCGTCATTTCATCACAATTTCAACGAGTGGTCAATTAACAAATCCGCGATAAAAAAAATTCCATGAATAAATAATTGAATGATTTTTAGGATCGAGATGGAGAGTGAAGAAATTGACGTATAAGATATCGAAATACCCGACATTATTAGAAAAAAAAGTAGTAGATAAAGATATTAGCCGAGCGTTTGCGGTGTGGTCAGAATACACTGATCTAACTTTCACTCAAAAAAGATCCGGCCAAGTACACATTGAGATCAGATTCGAGAGAGGCGAGCACGGGGATGGTGATCCCTTCGATGGACCCGGTGGGACTCTTGCTCATGCATACTTCCCAGTGTACGGTGGTGATGCCCACTTTGACGAATCGGAACACTGGACAGTCAATAGTTACCGGGGAACTAATCTCTTTCAAGTGGCCGCTCACGAATTTGGTCATTCTCTGGGTTTGAGCCACAGCGATATAAAATCAGCTCTGATGGCACCCTTTTATAGAGGATACGATCCGGATTTTGTACTTGATAGCGATGACATTCAAGGAATTCAGGTAAAAATTGAACAATCGTACAAATGAACAAAATTTCATTTGACTATTGAATAAATAAATTTTTATGCTCAGGCCCTGTACGGAACTCGAACGTCGAAAATCGGCGGTACCGATACAAACGTTCATCACAGAACTACTGCATCACCAACTGGTGAGGAGGATCAAGAATTGTGTTCAGATCCTAAAGTGGATACTATGTTCAATTCTGCTGATGGTAATACTTATGTCTTCAAGGGTAAATATTACAAAATGTTGCATTCACAATCAAATCATTCCCTCCAATTAATCATTTTAACGGTTAATCTACTATTTAATCTTAGGGGATCATTATTGGAAATTGACATCTGACGGTGTGGCTAGTGGATATCCCCGGCCAATTACCACTACCTGGAGAGGGCTGCCTGGCAATATAGATGCGGCTTTCACCTACAAGAACGGAAAAACCTACTTTTTCAAAGTATATATTTTTCAATAATTTGAATTTAATTTATTAAATCAATCAATTTTCTTTAGTTTTCTTTTACTTATTTTTTTTTTGCATCAGGGCTCCAAATACTGGAGATACGTTGGGGGTAGAATGGATGGTGACTATCCAAAGGACATTAGCGAGGGATTCACTGGGATTCCCGACAACATTGATGCAGCTACAGTATGGACTGGTAATGGTAAAATCTACTTCTACAAAGGGACCAAATTTTGGAGGTTCGATCCCTCGCAGAAACCTCCGGTGAAGAGCACCTATCCAAAACTCATATCAAATTGGGAGGGATTGCCCAACAATGTTGATGCAGCACTAACGTATCACGGTTTCACGTATTTTTTCAAGGACAAGGCGTACTACCGCTTTAATGATCGTACATTTTCGGTGAATTCACGCAACACATTCTCATTATTTCGCCATATGTCGATACTTGGTTAATGTTATTGTTCACCAGGTTGATATTGCTGATCCTGCATTTCCAAGGGCGACTGCCTACTGGTGGTTTGGCTGTAGATCAGCGAGTCGCGGAACGCTAGGTAATATCCAATGGAAAAATACTTATCCCTATCGATCTGGCAATCTGGAGGAGCACGGCGACGATCTCAATCACGACGATGTTGACGACATCGTTTTAGATGCAGGTACTTGACCAATTCGATTATTTTCCGATGATTTTCTACACGTGAAACTTCCCACGCCTCCCAATTACCAATACAAATTTCATATATTTTTCAAAGTACAAATACAAATTCAAATACAAAGTATACATAATACATAAATAATATATTCTTTCCCTTTCTTACTAACATATCAGAGGTTAAATTATCACTTTTAAAAATTTTCAATTAATTTCAATTGAACTTGCAACAATTCAAAATATTATATTTTTCCTTATGAATATGTCCATGACTTGCGTTTAACAGCGCGCATAGATAAATAAATAAAAAATCATTAAAAATCCTCGGTAATACCTTTCGGAAATGATGCAACGTCCCTCGTGTTCCTCTATTCAATGCTCTATGTAAACATTCAGCGGATTGGCTTTAACAACCGTAGATTATTTCCGGCAATATATGTAGAGCGATGTTTTGTACGTAAAAAATCCGATCATATAGATATTCATTTTCTCGTCCGTTATCATATTAAAAAACTTCCTCTTTGAATGAATATATCCAATTATCGTGTCCACGTTCAAAAGTACTCAATCCTCGGAATAAAGAAGAATTATTTCAGTAGTGTGAAGTCATGAAATGAGATAAGTTGAATTTTATACTCTTTATATATATGAAAAATTCATTGAAAAAAAAGTATATAAATGTAAAATAAGTCAAACTGCAAGTTCAACTCATCCCACTTTACAACTTTACTGCTAATTTTCAAATGTTATTATTAGAAAAGAAGAGTCGTTGTGTGAGAAAGATCGTCGCCATCGAATCCACAATCAACCAGAGTAAATATAATCCTCAAAAATACACAGTATCGTTTTATTTAATGGCTTCAATGGCACAATTCGTTTTTGGTGATTTCACTTATCATAATCAATAATTCCAGCGGGACCTCTCACTTTTATCTAATTCTTCCATACAACGAACCACGCGATTAATACTTATTTTATTTTTTTTATTAACTTGTTTTATCAAATCCTGCATGCCGTACAATCCTTACACATTCTATAACAAAGAAGTAAAAGGTAAAAAGTCGATTTACCCGATATTCAAGTTTTCGAGAAATATTTTTGAATATTTTTTTTTTTCGTTCTCAAAAATGCGTGAGAAAAAAAAGTAATAAACGTCTCCTTTATATGTACTCAGATATTTTTCTCGTTAACTGCACTAGAGAACAACTCGACTTTTTATCTCGTGTTCATCTTTTGGCTAGTGAATTTGAGACAGCCTACATATTTATATGCTAATTATGGTGGAGTATCGCACGATGGAGCCAACGAGAGGAGATGATCAAGAGGAAGATCTTCATTTTTCAAAAGGTGCATGGTTGAGAAAATACTATAGTGTGTTGATTTGGAACTTACACTTGATTAAATGCCTGCTCTCTCACTAGCACTGGAATGAATTGACGAAAAGTTGTTTTTTCACTACTGCAAATCACTGCTTTTATTGCACACTACAATTTGAAATTTTGTTGCACAGCCTTCTATTTATTTTTTCTCATGTCTAAAGCCAATGATTTTTTATGGTAATCTGATTCAATAAGTTTTCAATATTTGCATGTTCAATATTTTCGGATAATTATTATTAATATAATGCCTTGCACGGATTGGTGAATTTCTTGAGATCCCTCCTAATTGTAAAATTCAGGGGCTGGACATTTATCGCACTCGCCAATCATGATATTTATATGGACGCCAAAGAGTTCGTTCAACTCTAGCTCGTCACAATAAAATTCTTTTATCCACATCACGTACCACAAAATTCACTTTCTCAGAACGGCTGAGGAAAAAAAAACATGAAAAACTAATAGTGTTTCCTTGAGACCCACGTTCAAGCGTCGTCCATCATTGAGAGAATAAAATTCACGTTATTCACTTCGAATTAACGATAGAATAAGAATGTAAAATATTTCCAGAGATGAGCAACTATCGTTCAGCATTGTCATTCGGTGGAATGCTAAAAAAATGAGAGGATGGGCAAAATCCAATTGGCCATTTAATCCGAAGCGGAAGAGATCATAAATTAAAGTACCTCTTGCCTCAGCCAATGCCACCACTGAAAAAAAAAAAAAAAAACAATAGAGAATGAATCAAGTAATTCCTCGTGCGATACTCCAGAATAATAATGAACCAAAAAGTGATGAAATGGAAATCCCTCCAGGTGAAACTGACGAACAGCTTGTTACATCTTCCAACCAGGACTCTGTGAATTCAAGCTCTAAAGGTTCAACGTTCATATATAACACTCAATCTTGCCGTTTACCTTTCTTTATTATTTTCTTAATTATCCTGCAGAGGTTTACGTTTAAATTAACGTAAGGTAGCATTCAAAGCAATGCCAGTGCATCATATAGAAAAGTGACTATGCCATGTTATTGTGTCACTGGTTACCATCACCAAGAAAAATTCGCGATTATTTAAAAACCATTAGAAAGAGATATAAAACATTGTATTTCCTAAGTTATATTTATACTCGCAAGCATCGTCATAATGTAAAAATGCAAGAGGAGGATCATGCATTTTATTGTTAATGTATTGAAATTTTAATCTAAGTGACCGTTACACTGCCAAATCATGTGACGTGTTGCTTGTTACTATGGTTAAAATATGGCTGAGGAGTGACCGATGGACTGAATGTGATTGCCTTCGACCAACAATAATCAAGGGGGAAAAGATGAAAAGATGAATTTGAAAAAAAGAGTCCCTCATGTTCCCTACCCGATTTCTCGAAAAACATCTTTCAATTTAATAGACATAGCGAGATTTTTGTAAGGATTATTTTCGTAATTTGCATTTTAAACTATAGAGGAAATTTTGAGAGAAATTTCGCTATCTCTCATCCAGTTTAAGAGAATTTCGGGAAAAGAGTTACGTTACGTTACGTTTGACTAGTCGATAAAAACGATTAACCGCGAATACATGATACATTGTTAACCCCAAATATTGTGTCATTAAAAAACGTCAGTTAATTCGATAATAATGAATTTTTGGAAGTCTCCCACTTATGAGATTTAGTAGCGAAATACATAAAGTGGATTTAATCGAGAACTTAATATTTTATAATTATTGATTTATAATGAAAAGATTGAAGAAATTTTTCGTATTTCATGCATAAAAAAAAATTTTTTTTATAGTTTCTCCTTAAATCAATAGTTTTTATGATTACTTGGTATTTAATGAAATGACAAAATTATGCATATATAACTTTATAAAGTTGCTAAGATTGCTACGAATTTCTACGTGGTTAATGAATAATATATTTATCATAGAAATCATTGATGTAAAATTATGCAAATTTTATTATTTAATGATGGAACATCAAACAATGTGTTGTAATGAAGCGACCAATATAATGGACACCCGAGTGTTTAAAAAATATTTTTGTAAAATACAAATTTCTGATGATACATGATACATAATAAATTATATGCAAGATAAAGCATATTCTTTTCTATTGATTGATTCCATATTGTTTTTGTATGAGATGGATGAAAAAATTCAATGAGCATTGATTTTTCTATTTGATTTTTTCACACGAATAACTTGGTCGTCAGGAATTATCCATTGAATCAAGTATTGATTGACAGTTTTTTTTTATTACCAAGAAGAATTAATGCACTCGACATTTACTCATCTAGTAAAATTTCAATTGTCTACCTAAGTACTTATTAATGATTGAATTCATTGATGCTTTGAAATCGATAATAACATTGACAATATTGTTGGGATAGTGGCGTTATTTTTGCAGCTTATTCAATCTATTTGTATTGTAATATATTTTCTCCGTACTTACATAAAATTTCACCAGTAAATTTGGCTGAATTTCCTAACAGATAATAATAGTCGGCCATCATTCAATATGTACATAAAAAAATAAAAAGATTATGCACCACTTCATTATTTTTTATTGATGTTTATTAAATCGTTTCTCAGTTTCGGTTTATACGTCAAGAGTTTGGAATACTCTTGAAGAATTCTTTTCCAGTAACAAACAATATCTGACATTCGTAATTTGTTCCATATGAAGTCTCTACCCCTTTGAGCTATTTTTCTTGCCATGTCGTCATTCTCTCTAGCGAACATGATCAGTCTTCTATTAATAATAATAAAAAAAAATAAAAAACCAAGTCATGTCATGAAGTTTTTGCAATTGGTTTCGATGATCAACTTTAATACTTGTATATTTGGTGAATCAACTTATCATTCTTTACCTCGTCTCTATACACAATATTATTCTCGATCACTTACTTCAAATCTGCCTGACTGGCCTCCTTTGGAACTGGAATGTAATGAATCCAGGGTTTCATGGTATCATAATAAAACTCCAACCACTCAGCCCCAACGTGAAATACAAGCGAATTGCACAAAAACAAATGCTTATGCCTGAAGGAGGCGGCAACCCCTCGATAGTTGAACAAATATTTGTATTTACAATGATCCTCCAGAGGTATCTCTGGGGCTGGTGGTTTGTATAGAGTGTCCTAAAAAAAATGTATTATAAACAATGAATTTCAAGAATTTTTTGGGTCAAAAAGGAACTGGAAGTGTGACAAATGTTACGTGTAATGTTACTCAGAGAAATAAAATTGCATTGCTAACTAACGTTTTACGTTACGACTTCCCTACTGAATTAAAATGTTTGTTCTGAAATGAAATTATTCGTTTTACTTCATTTGATTTCCAAGCTTGATTCTTCGTATACTGAGCATCAACTAATTCAGGCTGAGCCCGTCCCAATAACACTAGACTATCCCTCTCAGGACTAGTTCTAGAGCCTCTGAAGAATGCTTTATTTTCCTTCTGATCCCAAGGAATTTTCACGCTGGATTTATTCAAAGAAGATCGATGCTGATCCCATCGTCCTAAACCTCGAGGATATAGTGAAATAGCAGGCCCTCCATCCCAGAAGGACCAAGCTGGATACATTATATCATAATAGTCGGATGTCTACAAAGAGCATTCGGTAATGCATTAGGTAATTTTGACATTTATCCCTACCATTACCTTGCTGAATGAAAATATTGGCATTGCCGTTCCAAAGTGCTTGTTAGACTGAGGATAGTCCCTTGTGTTTACAATAAATTCAGTATCCGTCAAATTACTGATGATTTTGAAAAGAAAATGCTCAACACCTGCACATCTCGAGGGAAACATGCACTCTCTATTCCTGTACAATTGCTTCCCTATTATTTGATATATCGTTGCTCTGGGGGGGGGAAAAAATGAAAAATCAATTCAATTACAATTATGCAATTGATATGTAAATCTTAGCAACCTGGACATCGATGATTCTATGAGATCCTCATCAATTCCTTTTTCCTTGAATGGTAATAGATCTCTTTTAATCCCTTCAGCAAAACAGCTACAATTTTTTGATACACATTCATTGTAAGTGGATTCTGCGTATTCAATTGCTTTCCAGTATTCTTTGTACATTTTCGATGTATCTACATTCAGTAATACCATTATGGAATTGATTCTTTTCATCTTGGAAGAGTAATCAAAATCAAAAGTCTAGGTTACCTCTCAAAATCTGGGGCTTTTCACTGTCTTTTCTACAATTTGTATTATCCTTAACAGTGCAAAAATCTTGAGTTGAAAATCCATTCAGAAAAGTCATACATAGAAAAAATAAAAACATTAAAGGCATTTTTGTACTCGAGTTAAATAGAAAAAAAAATAGAGCAGTCCTGTAATCCAAACAGAGATTGCCAGCGTCTGTACAAAACATTCAAGGTTTCAACCAAAGAGGATTGTCTAAAGTAGAGGCTCAGTTCTGGGGGTTTGAGTGACTCCAGCGGCATCGTAGTACTGCACCCCAAGAGAGGGAGGGCGCAACACGCAATGCTGGGGTGTCCATCAAGTCGACGGGGTGAATTTTATTTTCTGCTGTACGAATACTTTTTGTTTTTCATTTGTTTAACTGAAATTTAGCCGACTGTAGCACGTACGGAAGGGGGAAACCACATCTTGTGGAATTTCAATTGAAAAAATTATTCAATATGTTGAACATATACCACTAATGAGTTTATATTTTTAAATGAGCGCGTTGTCCTAGTGGTAACGTGCTCG